>NW_028260368.1:16127515-16157515 GCF_056163025.1 Triticum urartu | reverse complement strand
CTCGTTCCAAGTTCGAAGTACCTTTTGGCCAAAGAAAAACCCGCTTCCTGACACGATTGCCTCTTTATCTTTATATAGATAGATTCTATGGGGTTATTACTTAGTAAGTCTATTTTGTACAAGAGCCCCTCCTATCTGATAGAAAAGGGTCCCATGATCCCGAGCCGATCTTACCTTGGCTCGCAAACCCCAAGTTTGTCTATGAAGAGCTAATCTAATTGTATTTTTTTCTAGAATGGATTTCTTATGTGGAATACTAATGGATAGGGCTTCGTTGCTAAGTGCTACAAGATCTAGTGCACTGGAACTCGTGGTTATGGACCCGAATCCTTTAGTATGGAACATTGTCTTTTCCAAGTAAAAACCCCTAGTATATGAAAGAATGAAAAGGTGCTTTCGTTCTTGTGGAATAAGAAGCCCTCGTACCTTAATGAAAGGAAAATCGTAATTTTTCGTTAGGTATTTGACCAAATAGGATCGTCCAGTTCCTACAGAACCTATCACTAAAATACCCGATAGGGCTAAGCGGAACGAAAAGGGTTTTCCATGAGATGGTAAATGAAAACGATTAGTCCCACACGAGGTTTGGGAATAAGTGATTGTCTGATAATGAGCAAGGAATATACGTCTTTCTGCTAAAGAGGATCTATTAAACTCATAATTCATTAGATCCTTGTTATCAATGCCAACTAGGTATCATAAGTAAATGGATCCCGGTTGTTCAATCCTTTGATAACCAAGGTCATTCTTTGCTAAAGAGAAATGATCACTATGAGTCAGACTCAATAGAATTGGATCCATTCCAAATAGCGAGAATTAGGATTCTTGATCCCTCTCAATCTCTCTTTCAATTCGAGGATCCAGAGAGGTGTTTTCATAGTCATCTCCGAATATTTGCCATCTCGGAATATTTTCGATTTCATTTTTCTATGATATGTCTTTCTATATGAAAATTGGTTATTTACGATGTACGATGATCCCTGTTAAGCATCCATGGCTGAATGGTTAAAGCGCCCAACTCATAATTGGTAAATTTGCGGGTTCAATTCCTGCTGGATGCACACGAACGGGAACATTCCATAAGTCTATTGGAACTGGCTCTCTATCCATGGAATCTCATCCATCATCCATACATAACGAATTGGTATGGTATATTCATACCATAACATAAGAACAATAAGAACTCGAATTCTTATCGATACTGGAACTCAGAGCATAGGAGGGAAAGTCGATTTATGGATGGAATCAAATACGCAGTATTTACAGAAAAAAGTCTTCGTTTATTGGGAAAGAATCAATATACTTTTAATGTCGAATCGGGATTCACTAAGACAGAAATAAAGCATTGGGTCGAACTCTTCTTTGGTGTTAAGGTGGTAGCTGTGAATAGCCATCGACTACCTGGAAAAGGTAGAAGAATAGGACCTATTCTGGGCCATACAATGCATTACAGACGTATGATCATTACCCTTCAACCGGGTTATTCTATTCCACTTCTAGATAGAGAAAAAAACTAAAGGAGAATACTTAATAATACGGCGAAACATTTATACAAAACACCTATCCCGAGCACACGCAAGGGAACCGTAGACAGGCAAGTGAAATCCAATCCACAAATAATTTGATCCATGGACGGCACCGTTGTGGTAAAGGTCGTAATTCCAGAGGAATCATTACCGCAAGGCATAGAGGGGGAGGTCATAAGCGCCTATACCGTAAAATAGATTTTCGACGGAATCAAAAAGACATATCTGGTAGAATCGTAACCATAGAATACGACCCTAATCGAAATGCATACATTTGTCTCATACACTATGGGGATGGTGAGAAGAGATATATTTTACATCCCAGAGGGGCTATAATTGGAGATACTATTGTTTCTGGTACAAAAGTTCCTATATCAATGGGAAATGCCCTACCTTTGAGTGCGGTTTGAACTATTGATTTACGTAATTGGAAGTAACCAATTAGGTTTACGACGAAACCTAGAAATCGATCACTGATCCAATTTGACTACCTCTACGGGATAGACCTCAACAGAAAACTGTTGAGTAACGGCAGCAAGTGATTGAGTTCAGTAGTTCCTCATAGAAAATTATTGGCTCTAGAGATATGGTAATATGGAGAAGACAAAATTGTTTGAAGCACGCACAGAACCGGAAGCGCCCCTTGTTTCAAAGAGAGGAGGACGGGTTATTCACATTTAATTTGATGGTCAGAGGCAAATTGAAAGCTAAGCAGTGGTAATTAAGACCCCCGGGGGAAAATAGGGATGTCTCCTACGTTACCCATAATATGTGGAAGTATCGACGTAATTTCATAGAGTCATTCGATCTGAATGCTACATGAAGAACATAAGCCAGATGACGGAACGCAGAGACCTAGGATGTAGAAGATCATAACATGAGCGATTCGGCAGATTTGGATTCCTTTCCTATATATCCACTCATGTGGTACTTCATCATATGATTCATATAAGATCCATCTGTCTAGAGATCGTCATATACATCTAGAAAGCCGTATGCTTTGGAAGAAGCTTGTACAGTTTGGGAAGGGGTTTTTTGAGAGAAAAGAAGAATCTACTTCAACCGATATGCCCTTAGGCACGGCCATGCATAACATAGAAATCACACGTGGAAGGGGTGGGCAATTAGCTAGAGCAGCAGGTGCTGTAGCGAAACTCATTGCAAAAGAGGGTAAATCGGCCACTTTAAGATTACCATCTGGGGAGGTCCGTTTAGTATCCCAAAACTGCTTAGCAACAGTCGGACAAGTGGGTAATGTTGGGGTGAACCAAAAAAGTTTGGGTAGAGCCGGATCTAAGTGTTGGCTAGGTAAACGCCCCGTAGTAAGAGGGGTAGTTATGAACCCTGTGGACCACCCCCATGGGGGCGGTGAAGGGAAAGCTCCCATTGGTAGAAAAAAACCCACAACCCCTTGGGGTTATCCTGCGCTTGGAAGAAGAACTAGGAAAAGGAAAAAATATAGCGATAGTTTTATTCTTCGTCGCCGTAAGTAAATACGTAACTAGGAATATGGAAAATTGCATTTTTGGAATTTGCAATAATGCGATGGGCGAACGACGGGAATTGAACCCGCGCATGGTGGATTCACAATCCACTGCCTTGATCCACTTGGCTACATCCGCCCCTTATCCAGCTAAAGGATTTTTTTCTTTTTTCCATTGATCATTATTCTATTTATTCTGACCTCCGTACTTCGATCGAGATATTGGACATAGAATGCCACTCTTTAAAAAGGAAAAAAGGAGTAATCAGCTGTGACACGAAAAAAAACGAATCCTTTTGTAGCTCATCATTTATTGGCAAAGATAGAAAAGGTCAATATGAAGGAGGAGAAAGAAACAATAGTAACGTGGTCCCGGGCATCTAGCATTCTACCCACAATGGTTGGCCATACAATCGCGATTCATAATGGAAAGGAACATATACCTATTTACATAACAAATCCTATGGTAGGTCGCAAATTGGGGGAATTCGTGCCTACTCGGCATTTCACGAGTTATGAAAATGCAAGAAAGGATACTAAATCTCGTCGTTAACTGAATTCTGAATAGAAAGATTAAGAAGAAAAAAAGATTCAAAATAAAGACAGAAATACCCAATATCTTGCTAGAACAAGATATTGGGTATTTCTGTCTTCAAAAATTCTTATATGTTAGCAGAAAAACCTTATCCATTAATAGATGGAACTTCAACAGCAGCTAAGTCTAGAGGGAAGTTGTGAGCATTACGTTCGTGCATTACTTCCATACCAAGGTTAGCACGGTTGATGATATCAGCCCAAGTATTAATAACGCGACCTTGACTATCAACTACAGATTGGTTGAAATTGAAACCATTTAGGTTGAAAGCCATAGTACTAATACCTAAAGCAGTGAACCAGATTCCTACTACAGGCCAAGCAGCCAAGAAGAAGTGTAAAGAACGAGAGTTGTTGAAACTAGCATATTGGAAGATTAATCGGCCAAAATAACCATGAGCAGCCACAATATTATAAGTTTCTTCCTCTTGACCAAATTTGTAACCCTCATTAGCGGATTCATTTTCAGTAGTTTCCCTGATCAAACTAGAGGTTACCAAGGAACCATGCATAGCACTGAATAGGGAACCGCCGAATACACCAGCTACACCTAACATGTGGAATGGATGCATAAGGATGTTGTGCTCTGCCTGGAATACAATCATAAAGTTGAAAGTACCAGAGATTCCTAAAGGCATACCATCAGAAAAGCTTCCTTGACCAATAGGGTAAATCAAGAAAACAGCAGTAGCAGCTGCAACAGGAGCTGAATATGCAACAGCAATCCAAGGACGCATACCCAGACGGAAACTAAGTTCCCACTCACGACCCATATAACAAGCTACACCAAGTAAGAAGTGTAGAACAATTAGCTCATAAGGACCACCATTGTATAACCACTCATCAACAGATGCAGCTTCCCAAATTGGGTAAAAGTGCAATCCGATCGCCGCAGAAGTAGGGATAATAGCACCAGAGATAATATTGTTTCCATAAAGTAAAGAACCAGAAACAGGCTCACGAATACCATCAATATCTACTGGAGGGGCAGCGATGAAGGCGATAATAAATACAGAAGTTGCGGTCAATAAGGTAGGGATCATCAAAACACCGAACCATCCGATGTAAAGACGATTTTCAGTGCTAGTTATCCAGTTGCAGAAGCGACCCCACAGGCTTGTACTTTCGCGTCTCTCTAAAATTGCAGTCATGGTAAGATCTTGGTTTATTCAAATTGCAAGGACTCCCAAGCACACGTATTAACTAGAATATAGATAATAGAAGGCTTGTTATTTAACAGTATAACATAGACTATATACCAATGTCAACCAAGTCAGCCCAAAGATTAGCTATCCATATAACTAAATTAACCAAACCAATAATTTTGTATTTGTAAATGAAGTGAGTCAAAGTGAAAAACTTTGATGGGTCTTTTCTATATGGGTTGCCCGGGACTCGAACCCGGAACTAGTCGGATGGAGTAGATAATTCTTCCTTGTTACAATAGAGAAAAATCCCTCCCCAAATCGTGCTTGCATTTTTCATTGCACACGACTTTCCCTATGTAGAAATAGCCAATTTCTATTCCAAAGAGGAAGTTCTACTAATTTTTTTAATTAGTAAGTTGATTCACCTACTCTTTATTATAATAAAAAGAACATTTCAGAATGAAAAATAGAAAAGTTTTTTCTTGATCATTTATCAACCCTTTCCTGTTTCTTAATTTCGTCTAATGATTAATTAAGAGGGTTGACCAGGTCATTGATACGTATAATATCCAAATACCAAATACGCTCAGTGTGTGATCCACAGAAAGAAAAAAGAGTTGTTTTGGTGAACATCAAAGAAAAAACTTGCTCTTCTTCCATAAAAAATTCTTCTAAAAATGCCGAACCCAATCGTTGCATAAAAGTTCGTACCGTGCTTTTATGTTTACGAGCTAAAGTTCTAGCACATGAAAGTCGAAGTATATACTTTAGTCGATACAAAGTCCGTTTTTTCGAAGATCCACTATGATAATGAAAAAGATTTCTACATATCCGACCAAATCGATCAAGAATATCCCAATCTGATAAATCTGTCCAAATGGGTTTACTAATAGGATGCCCCGATCCAGTACAAAATTGAGCTTTTGATAAGTATCCTATGAGGAGAGTAGCGGGGACTATGGTATCGAATTTTTTCATTCGAGTATCTATTAGAAATGAATTCTCCAGCATTTGATTCCTTACTAACAAAGAACTTTTTTGTACACTTGAAAGGTACCCCATAAAATCGAAGCAAGAGTTTGCTAATTGGTTTATATGGATTCTTCGCGGCTGAGTCCAAAAACAGAAATAATATTGCCAGAAATTGATAAGGTAGCATTTCCATTTCTTCTTCAAAAAAAAAGTGCCTTTTGATGCAAGAATTGCCTTTCCTTGATATCGAACATAATGCATAAGAGGATCCATAAAGAACCATAGGGTTTTCCGAGAAAAACCAGGGTACATTATCCCAAAATGTTCCATCTTCCTAGAAAAGTGGATTCGTTCCAGAAAAGTTCCAGAAGATGCTAATGGTAAGCAAGAAGATTGTTTACGAAGAAACAACAAAAAAAATTCATATTCTGATACATAAGAGTTATATAGGAATTGAAATAGTCTTTTATTTTCTTTTTGAAAAAAAAAAATGGATTTCATTGAAGTAATAAAACTATTCCAATTCGAATAATAGTTGAGAAAGAATCGCAATAAATGCAAAGATGGAACATCTTGGATACGGTATTGAAGGAGTTGAACCAGGATTTCCAAATGGATAGGATAGGGTATTTCTATATGTGATAGATAATCCAAATGCAAAAATTTGTCTTCTAAAAAGGGAAATATTGAATGAATAGAGCGTAAATTCTGAAACTTTGGTATTTCTTTTTCTTTCAGACAAAAAAATTCCCGTAGCGAGAATGGGATTTCCACAACGATCGCAAACCCTTCAGATAGAATCTGAGAATAAAACTCAGAATAAAAATAATTTTTGTAATCCAATAATCGATCTTGGTTAGGATGATTAACCGAGTTATCCAAAAAATTCTGCTGATACATTCGAATAATTAAACGTTTCACAAGTAGTGAACTAAATTTCTTGTTATTACAACTAACAACTATTTCCACAGGTTCAGAACCATTTAATCCATAATGGTGGGCAAATGCATAAATATATTCCTGAAAGAGAAGTGGGTAGACAAAGTATTGTTGACGAGATTTATGTTTTTCTGAATACCCTTCGAATTTTTCCATTTGTATTTCTACTTGAATCAGAGAGAAGAAGCATTTCTCGGTTTATCGAATGATGATACATAGTGCAATATGGTCAGAACAGGGTGTTGCATTTTTAATACAAACCCTGGAAAGAAAGGGAGTCTAATCCACAGATCTTTTTCTGCTCCTTTTCTACCCAATTAGTTTATGTTTGTTCTAATTAAAAAAAAAGAACAGAACAAGTTTTTTATTTTTGCAGGCCAATCGCTCTTTTGACTTTGGAATACAGCCTCTTTATCAATATACTGCTTCTTTTACACATTCAATCCATAACATCCCTTATTCAATCCATAATCAAGAATAATTAGGATTTCTAAAAAAAAAAAGAAAAAATAAAGGGTCCACTCATAGGAAAACCCAACCTTTCCCCGCATCCGGCACTAATCTATTTTTAACGTCTAATTAGAGCGGGGAATCATTCCAATTAGGAAGTTCAGCTCGTTGCTTTTTATTTTACCAGAATTGGAGCCAGGCTCTATCCATTTATTCATTAGACCCAGAAAATCGTAATTTTGGATTCCATTCAAAAAAGATTGATTTTATTACGACATGCTATTTTTTCCATTCATTACCTTTGAGGATCAGTCGTGGTCTTCTAGACTCTACCAAGAGTCTGGACGAATTTGTTGTTTCATCCAAATGTGTAAAAGATCATAGTCGCACTTAAAAGCCGAGTACTCTACCATTGAGTTAGCAACCCAGATAAAAAAAGGATCTTAGATACGATCGAAATCCAAAAATCAATGGAATTACACCGCGCGCTTCTGTCAAAACATTGAACTAGCAAGACATCAAAAGATTTTTTTTATCGACCATGAAAAACACTCAAATGCCAAAACGAACAGGTCCGGTGAAATTCCACTAAAGTAAAGTTAAAAAAAGAGCGACCCTAATCACGATGGCCAAATTCTCCTTATTTTTAGCGATTTTTATTAACAAAAAATATATATTATAAAAAATATATATTATATTGTATGAGAATACATGCAAGAGGAACACCCTTATCATTTGAGCGAAGTGTAGGCGGAAAAATTGAATATGGAGTGAGGATAAAGAGACCCATCTATCTACAAATTCTATTTGTTCAATAGACCTTTGTCAATGGAAATACAATGGTAAGAAAACAAATTAGATAGAAAAAGTAAATAAAATAGGGGCTTATGTTGGATTGGCACGATATAATATAAATCCAAATAGGATTAAAAAAGAGGTAAATTGTGTCTAAATAATTAGACAACTAGGAATACTAATAATCTTCTCCTATCCTATTTTTTGATTCATTTAGTTCTTCAATTAACTCAAAGTTCTTTCTTTTTCTTTAAAGAATTCTGCCTTCCTTAAAATATCATAAACAGTTCTTGTTGGTTGAGCACCCTTTTCAAGGAAATAGAGAATAGCTGGAACATTTAAACAAGTTTGATTCTTTATCGGATCATAAAAACCTACTTTTTGAAGATCTCTTCCTTCTCTTCGAGATCGAACATCAATTGCAACGATTCGATAGACAGCTTATTGGGATAGATGTAGATAAACAACGCCCCCCCCTAGAAACGTATATGAGGTTTTCTCCTCATACGGCTCGAGAAAATGATTCGAATTTCTGTCGATAATAATAGAAATTAGACTATGACGTGCATTAATTTCCTTACAGAAAAAACAAATTTCATTTATACTCATGACTCAAGTGGGCTAATTTTGCCTGACAAACTTCGAAGGCAAAATCCTTCCAAAATTTTTGAGTCGTCTTTAAACTCTTTTCTTTGTCTCATTTCGAACGAATTGACTTTTATTCCTTATTCTAATCCAACTCTGTTGTTGAGACAATTGAAAATTGTGTTTACTTGTTCTGGAATCCTTTATCTTTGATTTGTGAAATCCTTGGGTTTAGACATTACTTCGGGAATTCCTATTTTTTTCTTTCAAAAGAGTAGCAACATACCCTTTTTTCTTATTTCCTTCGATAAAGCATTTATCTCTTCTATAGAAATCTAATAAGAGGGATTGATTCTGATATACTTTTATTGGACTTTCTTCTTATTTTAACCTTTCGATTTATTTCTATATTAAGGATAGACTGACAAAGTTGGCCTAATTTATTAGTTTTCACTAACCCTAGATTCTTTCCCTTGATAAAAAAAATTCTGTCCTCTCGAGCTCCATCGTGTACTATGTTACTTAAACCCAGCGCAAATTTGGTTCGGAACGAATAGAACAGGCTATGTCGAGCCAAGAGCATTTTCATTACTATGGAAAATGATGGATAGCAAAATCCACAATCGATCATGTCCTTCAAGTCGCACGTTGCTTTCTACCACATCGTTTTAAACGAAGTTTTACCATAACAAACATTCCTCTTTTCATTGCAAAGTGGTATAGAGAATTGATCCAATATGGATGGAATCATGAATAGTCATTGGTTTAGTTTTTTTATACTAATTAAAACTTGCTATCTATGGAGCAATATGGATAAAAGAAAGTAAGTATTTATCCGGGAAGCCTCCGCCAAGATCCAATTTATTTAAACCCATATTAAAATTCTATCATATGAATGAAACATAGTTTGAAAAAGACGACTAAACAAGTTTGCTTAAAACTTATTTATTCTTAAATTTCCACCCTCAACGGATGGCTCGAGATGATCAATCTTGAAGTGAGAAAAGAAGGATTGACTCTTCCTCAATAAATAAACTATCAACCTCCAAAAAAGTTTAATTAATTTAATTACTAGAATTAGAATTCTAGTAGTAATATATTTTTTCAGTACCAAAAACAATTAACTATAATAACTAAATAAACTATTCCAATGAAAAGATTGAAAGTTTTTGGTAGTTATAGAATTCTCGTACTTCTTCAACTCGAATACCAAAAGGAAGAAAAAAATATGACTAAGTGATTTTATAGTAGAGGCATATCCTGAATGTGCTTGATAGATCCCATTTTTTCATGAAAATAAAGATAGTCAATTTGACTGGACTTAAGACTTTATTATGTTTTCTGAGAAAGAATAAGATATCATTATTCTCTTTAATAAACTTTTGTCTCGTACGGAATACTATATGATTTCACCGTTTGTTTCATCAGAAACAATCTGGGACGGAAGGATTCGAACCTCCGAGTAACGGGACCAAAACCCGCTGCCTTACCACTTGGCCACGCCCCATTTCGGGTTTTATGCGACACTAATAAACACTAGTATGTTTATTTGTTATTCGTCAATACCATTTCAATTACATAAAAAAGGAGGGATATTCTCTTGCTAGTATTCTACACATGCGGATAATATAGAATCAAAAAAATGCATTGATCATTACATGGAATTCTATTAAGATATTATATGAAAGTCGAATTTATTCCACTCTCATTTGAGAGTGCGAATACAAGGAGGTATTTTGTGTTTGGGAAAGTCCGAAGAAAAAAGATTTTGAATCTGCCTTTTCCTTCTTTCCCTTAAAAAAATAACTCAAGAAAAATCCAATTATTTACTCTACAAGAATGAAATGCTTGTTATGCCTAATATACTTAGTTTAACCTGTATCTGTTTTAATTCTGTTCTTTATCCTACTAGTTTTTTCTTTGCCAAATTACCCGAAGCTTATGCTATTTTCAATCCAATCGTGGATATTATGCCTGTTATACCTCTATTCTTTTTTCTATTAGCCTTTGTTTGGCAAGCTGCTGTAAGTTTTCGATGAAATCTTTAGTACTCTGTATGCCAAATTGAATGATGTGTTCATTCCAAAAAAATTTTAAAATGGGTAAAAGCCGAGAAGTTTTATATTTTTATATTATGAACCTTCGATTCTAAAATTTAAATTCTTCTACATTGAATGGGTAGCTACAGCAATAAATTTGGATCAGCCTTTCTACTCCCCTGCACCTAGGTTGAGCAGGTACCTAAAGGTACCTACACAATACCTAACCACCTAACCCTATTTTTGCTATTGATAAGAGTGCTTATTATAAAAGAATTCTTGCAATTTTTTTCAAGAATTCTTTTTTGCATTTTTAGGTATAAAAAAAAACCATCCTAGTGGATCCGTGTGGTAAGGAAAAACTGGTAATCTATTCCTTAAAAAAAAATCTTGGAGATTATGTAATGCTTACTCTCAAACTTTTTGTTTATACAGTAGTGATATTCTTTGTTTCACTCTTTATCTTTGGATTCTTATCTAATGACCCAGGACGGAATCCTGGACGCGAGGAGTAAAAATTCAGTTTTTTTTTTTCTTATTGGATTTGTTTCGTACATTTATCTATGAGAAAATCCGGGGGTCAGAATTCTTTCCAATTCGAAAGTCCCAAATGATCCAAGGGAGCGGAAAGAGAGGGATTCGAACCCTCGGTACAAAAAAATTGTACAACGGATTAGCAATCCGCCGCTTTAGTCCACTCAGCCATCTCTCCACGTTCCAAAGCGAAAGGTTTCCGTGATATGATATAGGCAAGAAATAAGAAATAACGGTTGCAAAAAACCCCTTTTTTTTCTTTCAAAAGTCTATAAAAATTATATTGCCAATTCCATTTTAATTATATTCTTTTTTCTTAATGTTAATAAAAAAAGAAGAAAATTCTTGTTTTTTCTTTCTAAAAATCGATATTGGCCGAGAGACAATCAAATAGATTTTCTCTTTAGCGGGCATTTCCATATAGGACTTGTTATAATTATAATAAAACAAGCAGGTTATATAAAAAAAACGCTTTTTTTGTCGATTATTTATCAAGAAAGCAAAAAGGGTTCTTATCAAATCCACCATAAAATTGGAAAGAAGCATAAAGTAAGTAGACCTGACTCCTTTAATGATGCCTCTATCCGCTATTCTGATATATAAATTCGATGTAGATGAAATTGTATAAGCGAATTTTTTTTATTTCCTTAGACTTAGACCGCGCAAGACAAGAATTTTTCGCTATTTACGATTTCATATTCTTGTTACTAGATGTTCTATAGGAATAAGAAGAAATCGCAACTCCTTTGCGCTACACATAAAATTGGATTTCGAAGGTCCATTTTTTTTTTTCAGAATCCTCTATTATTTTAGTTCTTCCACCCATGCAATAGAGAGGGAATGGGAAAAGAAGGGTTACTTTTATTTGCATTTTTCCCTTAAAAGATAGACTTTGAAATAGGAGTCTTGGAATAATGCTGAATTCAAAGGTTTATTTCTTTCTATAGTATAAGAAAAACAATTTATTTCTATTTCTATAGTATAGAGAAAAACAAATAAATAGTATAAGAAAAACAAATCGAATCAAATTCATGGATTTACCACGACCTCGGTTGTGACTGTGACTCCATAGATAAAAATGGGAAATTTCTCTCTTCGAGACCATTGAAAAAGGGCATTGAACGAGAAAGAAATCGTCCACAGATAATAAAACTATCATATGCCTTGGAAAGTGATATGAGGTGCTCGGAAATGGTTGAAGTAATTGAATAGGAGGATCACTATGACTATAGCCCTTGGTAGAATTCCTAAAGAAGAAAATGATCTATTTGATACTATGGATGACTGGTTACGAAGGGACCGTTTCGTTTTTGTAGGATGGTCTGGCCTATTGCTCTTTCCTTGTGCTTATTTCGCTTTAGGGGGTTGGTTTACAGGGACAACTTTTGTAACTTCTTGGTATACCCATGGATTGGCTAGTTCCTATTTGGAAGGTTGTAATTTCTTAACCGCAGCAGTTTCTACCCCTGCCAATAGTTTAGCACACTCTTTGTTGCTACTATGGGGGCCCGAAGCACAAGGAGATTTTACTCGTTGGTGTCAATTAGGCGGTCTATGGACTTTTGTAGCTCTCCACGGGGCTTTTGCACTAATAGGTTTCATGTTACGCCAATTTGAACTTGCTCGGTCTGTTCAATTGCGGCCTTATAATGCAATCTCATTCTCTGGTCCAATTGCTGTTTTTGTTTCTGTATTCCTTATTTATCCACTGGGGCAATCTGGTTGGTTCTTTGCGCCGAGTTTTGGCGTAGCAGCGATATTTCGATTCATCCTTTTCTTCCAAGGATTTCATAATTGGACGTTGAACCCATTTCATATGATGGGAGTTGCCGGAGTATTAGGTGCGGCTCTGCTATGCGCTATTCATGGAGCGACCGTAGAAAACACTCTATTTGAGGACGGTGATGGTGCAAATACCTTCCGTGCTTTTAACCCAACTCAAGCTGAAGAAACTTATTCAATGGTCACTGCTAACCGCTTTTGGTCCCAAATCTTTGGTGTTGCTTTTTCCAATAAACGTTGGTTACATTTCTTTATGCTATTTGTACCCGTCACCGGTTTATGGATGAGTGCTATTGGCGTAGTTGGCTTGGCTCTGAACTTACGTGCCTATGACTTTGTTTCCCAGGAAATCCGTGCAGCGGAAGATCCTGAATTTGAGACTTTCTACACCAAAAATATTCTTTTAAACGAGGGTATTCGTGCGTGGATGGCAGCTCAGGATCAGCCTCATGAAAATCTTATATTCCCTGAGGAGGTTCTACCACGTGGAAACGCTCTTTAATGGAACTTTCGTTTTAGCTGGTCGTGACCAAGAAACCACCGGCTTTGCTTGGTGGGCTGGGAATGCCAGACTTATCAATTTGTCCGGTAAACTGCTTGGAGCTCATGTAGCTCATGCCGGATTAATCGTATTCTGGGCCGGAGCAATGAACCTATTTGAAGTGGCCCATTTCGTACCAGAAAAGCCCATGTATGAACAAGGGTTGATTTTACTTCCACACTTAGCTACTCTAGGTTGGGGAGTAGGGCCAGGGGGGGAAGTTCTAGATACTTTTCCGTACTTTGTATCTGGCGTACTTCACCTAATTTCCTCCGCAGTCTTAGGCTTCGGTGGCATTTATCACGCGCTTCTGGGACCCGAGACTCTTGAGGAATCTTTTCCATTCTTTGGTTATGTCTGGAAAGATAGAAATAAAATGACTACAATTTTGGGTATTCACTTAATTTTGTTAGGTCTAGGTGCTTTTCTTCTAGTACTCAAGGCTCTTTATTTTGGCGGTGTATATGATACCTGGGCCCCTGGGGGGGGAGATGTAAGAAAAATTACCAATTTGACCCTTAGTCCCAGTGTTATATTTGGTTATTTACTAAAATCTCCTTTTGGTGGAGAAGGGTGGATTGTTAGTGTAGATGATTTAGAAGATATAATTGGTGGGCATGTATGGTTGGGTTTTATTTGTGTATTTGGCGGAATTTGGCATATTTTAACCAAACCCTTCGCATGGGCTCGCCGTGCATTTGTATGGTCTGGAGAAGCTTACTTGTCTTATAGTTTAGCTGCTTTATCTGTCTTTGGTTTTATCGCTTGTTGTTTTGTATGGTTCAATAATACAGCTTATCCGAGTGAGTTTTATGGACCCACCGGGCCAGAAGCTTCTCAAGCTCAAGCATTTACTTTTCTAGTTAGAGACCAGCGTCTTGGAGCTAATGTGGGATCCGCTCAAGGACCCACAGGTTTAGGTAAATATCTAATGCGTTCCCCAACTGGGGAGGTTATCTTTGGAGGGGAAACTATGCGTTTTTGGGACCTTCGTGCTCCATGGTTAGAACCTCTAAGGGGCCCCAACGGTTTGGACTTGAGTAGGTTGAAAAAAGACATACAACCTTGGCAAGAACGACGCTCAGCAGAATATATGACCCACGCTCCTTTAGGCTCTTTAAATTCCGTGGGTGGCGTAGCTACCGAGATCAATGCAGTTAATTATGTCTCTCCTAGAAGTTGGTTATCAACTTCTCATTTTGTTCTAGGATTCTTCTTTTTTGTGGGCCATTTATGGCATGCAGGAAGAGCCCGAGCTGCTGCAGCAGGTTTTGAAAAGGGAATCGATCGTGATTTGGAACCTGTTCTTTACATGAACCCTCTTAACTAAGATTTTCTTATTTATACCTGTTCTACTTTTTTTCTGTTCTGGCTCGGTTATTCCATCTAGCCGAGCCATTCATTCCTTTTTATGAAAGAAAGATAAGGGACAGAAAAAAAAAATAAATAAAAATGAAAGAAACAAACGTATTCAATAAGCAAAAGGAGAGAGAGGGATTCGAACCCTCGATAGTTCCTAGAACTATACCGGTTTTCAAGACCGGAGCTATCAACCACTCAGCCATCTCTCCACAGCCTAATCCTTATTTTACTCCTACAAATAGAACATAGCCATATAAAAAATAAAAAGATTTATTAGCCTCTAGAAAGATATCAGATACAAGTTCCTTTTCGATATATCTCTGTATACTGTATACACGGATACAGGATCCGCTATACCCGCTTGTGAAATAAAGAGTAAATAATCTCTTCTCACCCCCATATCCAAATAAAAAAGCGGTTTAAGTAATAAATTTGAATTAAAGAGAAGAATCAATGGATTCATGATTAAACCCCTCCTACTTCTTGTATTTTTTTACAATTTTGGTTTAAGTGAGGGATCAAATATGTAGTCAACTTTATTTGATGGTAGCTTGGAGGATTAGAAATATGACTATTGCTTTCCAATTAGCTGTTTTTGCATTAATTGCGACTTCCTCAGTCTTAGTAATTAGTGTACCCCTTGTATTTGCTTCTCCTGATGGTTGGTCAAATAATAAAAATGTTGTATTTTCCGGTACATCATTATGGATTGGACTAGTCTTTCTCGTAGCTATTCTGAATTCTCTCATTTCTTAAATGAAATTTGGTTAATATTTATTAACCCCATAAAAAAGAAATAATAAAGGCCATTTCTTCTAAAAAATTAGAATAGTGAGACGTATTAAAACGCAATTTGCGTTCCGAATTGCTAGCTCTTCTCTTTCAGTATTATGAAATTCCATTCCCATTAGAATATTCATTGACAGATAATAAAAAAAGGAAAACTCTAATATAATAGAAAATGAAATGAAACGGTCGACCCAGACATAGAAGGTCGACCCAGGCGGATATACGCTATAAAATATATACCGTAGCGAGCGTAGTTCAATGGTAAAATATCTCCTTGCCAAGGAGAAGATACGGGTTCGATTCCCGCCGCTCGCCCGCTTAATTTATCAAAGTACTATGATAAAAAGTTTAGTCTAGTTAACTGTTTAACTACTTATATTAAATTAAGTATTAATTAGGTGTTAGTCTAGTGCCGTATCCCTTACTATCTTACCCTTCCTTTGCATCCCACTCAAAAAAAGAGGGCGCTCCAGAGGCAGAAATAGAACTCGCCAACAGAGCTCCAAAAATTGGGTATTAACTGAGACAAACAACGGGCAAACTTTTTTTAAAGGGAAGGGAGAGGTAGACTGTCCCTTTCGTTTCATTTTTATTTTCTGCAGGGTAGGGAGAGGCCTTGCGCCTTCTTTTTTTGAAGGCAAGTGACTTCGCAAACTGCTCAATTTTGCCCTCTAGGGCCGGGAACTAATGAATAAAAAAGGGTTGGATACGCCCCTCTACCATACATATCTAGAGAAATAGAATAGTCCTTTTATACAGACTGCTAAGTGCGGAGACGGGAATCGAACCCGTGACCTCAAGGTTATGAGCCTCGTGAGCTACCAAACTGCTCTACTCCGCTCTGGAGTACCAGAAACTGGTGGACAAAAAAGGCTTGAATACAAGCCTCTAACATGTCTAGACAAATAGAATACTCCTTTTATACAGAATGGAGCGGGTAGCGGGAATCGAACCCGCATCGTTAGCTTGGAAGGCTAGGGGTTATAGTCGACGTTGGTTGATTATTTTTAACGTCTCTAATTCAAAACCGAACATGAAATTTTGATTTCATTCGGCTCCTTTATGGATATTCTCACCACTTAACATCTATGTCAGCTTTTCTATTTGAATGGAACCAAAGCTCTCCGCTTTCTAGATGATCCTTATAGAGTAGGAGATAGAAATTCTATCTAAATTCATCTAATCTACTTACTTCGTTCCCTAATTTCATTCAAGAGATCCTGAGGAAAAGAATTGGGTTTCCACCGAGCTGAAACAATATGCGGATGGTTCTAGTAAACCAAAACTATCGTTTTTTAGCTATTTGGCTTCCTTATTCCTTATTTTAAGAAGATTTAGTTACGATTGGAAATCAACTTTTTTGTATCTTCATCCATAGATCCTTTACTCATATTTTCAAAATTGGAATACTTAATCCAATGCAAAATTATGCTTCGCGACTCTGTACTCATAATCCTATTTTTATTTTGGATGCAATTTAAATTAGTCTTTGGATACAAATCGCCAGAATGTATATTCTTCCTCAATATGCTATTGAGAGGAAAAGGATTTAATCCTTTATAAGAACTAAAGTTTTCATCGGAATATAAAAATAAAAAACTTAAGGATGCCTTAAGTATATCATTTCAAATTCAGTTATTAATAGAACGAATCACACTTTTACCACTAAACTATACCCGCTACATTGTAGATTATGGTATAAATGGTACCCTTTGTCAAGGATAGCCATTTGACAAGAAGGCTAATTCCCCCTTATTGAATCAGATGGAGAAGGTTCATGACACTGAGCCGTTGGTACTTCTACTTCGATCGCTCGCCTTTACTTTAGGATTTAGATAGCCCCTCTGGTCTGTAAAAAAAATCTTTTCTTACCATGCTAATAGCGCCTGAACCAAATGTATTTATTTTGATTAGGATCCTATTCTACGGTTACGACTACAATAATAATTATTTACTTTGCAAGGACGTAAGTGTGTCAGACTGCTAAATTGTTTTATTATTCCTACAATATAAACTAGGGGATATAGGGGGTAACACTGTCCCTATAAATTCCTTTTTTCCTTTTCTTTTTTGTCCAGAATTGAACAAAAAAGAAATTATGGAAGATGTTTTCTTCCCCCATTAAGTCCGAGCCATAGAGTAAGAGTGAGATGAGTTTTCCAAATTCATCATAGACTTTCCCTATGGCTTGATAGAAGTAAGCAGCAAAGAGTCGTAACTTAAAGAAAAAAACGGACAGGGCCGACAGATTTACCTGATGTAAAGAAGATCCTAAAAGTCTCTGATTAGTCGACTCTCTCCATTTAACACTTTCCTCTCTCTCCTTTTTTCCACTGACTCAATTCTAGTTTATTAGATTCTTGTTTAAAAGAATGCAAAAAGTTCAATAGAACTAAGAACACATAAAAAATAGCATAGAGGATCAAGGCCATTACCAAAAGTTCCTCCCAAGGATCCTATATCCTATTGGGTATCTGTTCCCCGCCTTTTCCCGCTAGGATCGGAAATCTTATATTTTCCATATCCATATACCGTTGAATCCTTGGGGTTCCAGAATCCGCCTATTTTACTAGTCTTCGGAAACGGAAAACCCTGAACCAAGAAGAGTTGGATATGTTATGTAGGGTATGTTTTTTTTTATTAATTTTATTTTGAGCTCTCAAGATATCGATATATACATATACAATCTCTACATAATGTCTCTCTCTCTATCTCTATATATTATATATATAATATGTACATTATGCAGTAGACCCATAATGGGAAATCCAAGTGGCTAATTTTTGAATTAAATAAAAAGCCCTTTTAACTCAGTGGTAGAGTAATGCCATGGTAAGGCATAAGTCATCGGTTCAAATCCGATAAAGGGCTTTTTAAATTAGTGGTAGAGTAATCTCGTGCTAAGACGTAAGTCGTTGGTTCGAATCTGATAGAGTACTTTTCTACTAAATTGATTCACTTTTTTTCTTTGTTTTTGAAACTTTCTCTATATTTTTAGAGAATTTTATGACTTAGTGCGGGATGGATGCATTTTTGGTATGAACACTAAATGAAGCACGGAGAATTAATCTATAACGATCAACTAAAAAAAATCCTAGATGAAAACATAACAGAAAAGTTGGAAAAACTCTTTGCTTTGGATCTATTTATACTTTTCGAGTATATTGACAATTCCAAAAAACTGCTCATACTATGATTATAGTATAATCACGAGCGGTTGTATATGGCCCTATCGTCTAGTGATGCCCCTATCGTCTAGTGGTTCAGGACATCTCTCTTTCAAGGAGGCAGCGGGGATTCGACTTCCCCTGGGGGTAGGGAGTATTATGAAAGGAGGTTAATCATAGATTAGCAAAAACCCTAGAATAAATTCTTCCTGGGTCGATGCCCGAGTGGTTAATGGGGACGGACTGTAAATTCGTTGACAATGTCTACGCTGGTTCAAATCCAGCTCGGCCCAAACCAAAAATCTAGGGCTTCGTGAGTATGAACTAAATCCTTTTGTTTTTCTTCCATAAAATAAAATGTCTGATCTATAGAAATAAAAGATAAAGAAAAAAGGGAAATTTTTTTTTCTAATCCATATCTCTCTCATTCCTTTCTTACAAACAAAAGAGTTTTTCTTATTGAAGGCTGGATTATTATCCATTTTTAGTGATAAAAAATCACGACATACTAGTTATGTCACTCTCACTATACCCACGTATAATATAATATGTGGGTATGTAGTATATGATTCGTCTATTTCTTAGAGTACGAAAGACGAATCGAATCTTCTTATGGTTCTATTTAAGAATGGGTATGCCATACACCCCGCGGGGATTGTAGTTCAATTGGTCAGAGCACCGCCCTGTCAAGGCGGAAGCTGCGGGTTCGAGCCCCGTCAGTCCCGAACTAGGGTTCAATGAATGGAGAAATTGATATTTCCTTTTTCCATGAAAAAAAGGGGCAGGGAGCAAGATCAAATACCCACAGGGCACCCTTACTTCACTTTTTTATTTTGCATCTCTCATTAAAGAGGGAGGGAGGGCATATAGGAATTTTTTTTTCACTACTCCCAATCGATAAAGAAAGACACACATACGATATGTGGATTAGTAGAATTTAGGATATTATATTACTCTATCTTTCTTTATGATGATACCATCCTCATCTTAATTTCCTATTCCACTCTTATGGAATAGAGTACCGGTATTTTACCGGAATCCATACATAAATCGTATTCCCTTTTTATTTCAGACCTCTTTTCCCCATCTCACTTCTACTGCTTATTTGGATGTCTATGTGACCCATAGAAAGTGAAAGTTGGTCATATAATACATACATAATTGTATGTATAACTATAAGAAAAAGGAAGGGAAATTGTATAAGATTAAGAAAGTATAAGATTAAGAAAGCTCGTGGGTTAGAGATATAGAAAAGAAAAAGTAGAAAAGGATTAAAAAAGAGGGAATTCCTAATCCAATCAAAAAACCCATTTTGGTCTTAGTGTGGATAGAGGATCTTCCTATGTTATACTATATAACTCTCATCCGTGAAATATAACTCTCATCCATGAATTGATTTGATAGATCCGATATTCATAATATTGAATTGATTCAGTATTATCAGAATGCAAGCCCTACCCTTGAATTTACAAGATACCCCTTTTTCCTCTCCATGGGATTACATCCCGAGTTATTGTGAAAATAAAAAATAAAGAGGTTATGGAAGTCAATATTCTCGCATTTATTGCTACTGCACTGTTCATTCTAGTTCCTACTTCTTTTTTACTTATTATTTATGTAAAAACAGTCAGCCAAAATAATTAATTGGAATTCCAATTAATCATTGAAGAAATTAAAAAGGGATTAAATAAAAAAAATCCAAGTCTTAAATGAAAGGATCTGGTTGGAATCTTAAAGTGTGGTAGAAAGAACTACATATAGTTTTTTCTACGACACTTTAGATTCTTTCTATTATATTATCTTTGAATCTACATAGAATAGATTAGTAGATTGAAATAGTTAAGTAGTCTAATTCAATTTCTTTTTTCATTGCATCCACTTAATTTCAATCAGGTCAAAATAAAAAAATCTAAGACAATTCTTGACCAAAGAATCCATGGAAGGAAAGAAAAATAATATGAAGAATAGACTATAGTAAAAAGTAAAAGGAAATGGAAAATGTGTGATATGCCGTGAATAGTTCCGTGGAAGAAAGTCTAATTTTCTTATGTATAGAACTTTTTTTAACCATTCGTCATTTCTAGTAGAAATTCTGAATTGGTATAATGGCTCTTTCTTACATTACAACTTACAATACAAGAGTTTCTTACAGGAGTGAAACAAAACTAAAGAAAAAGATTAAAGAATAACGTTTGACAAAATGATTAATGCAAAATGATCCATTAAAGAAAAGAATTGATACAACAATTTGATTACTTAATCAATTAGTAGTATCCCTAGAGTCCACTCCTTCCCCATACTACTAGTGAAAGAGAAAATGTAAAGACTACCATTAAAGCAGCCCAAGCGAGACTTACTATATCCATCTAAATTATGTCTCCTATTTCTATGAAGGGATTATTCTACTATTGATCAATAATCATAGTGGAATCAAGGGTACAGAGTCAAAAAGGGATTCCGCCCTAAGGCCATGGATCAATCAGTTCAAGGAATTTACTCCTAACAAATTCTTATAGGAATTCTGGTAGAATTAGAGAGCATTAAAAATACGAGATACTATAGCCCTTTTTTCCTTAAAAAAGAAAGAGTACGGGAATGATGTCCTGAATAGAAGAAGCGGGAATAGGAAGATTTTTTATTCCTTTTGTTACTCTTTTTTTTTTTTTTAAGCAAAGGACGCCCGAATATACCATAAAATTATCGATAGATAAATATTTATTGGATACCTACCTTACCTAATGTTTATTTTTGACCTAAACCCTGCAGCCTTGCTTTGTATCATTCTATGAAAGAATGAAGAGATTTTATCCATAATACAACTCCTAAATTGATTTTTGATCGACCTATTTAATCTGATTCTCGTTAGAATTAAGTAGTCCTTACTTTAGTGTATGTAGGTAACATAAGATGTACGATAAAAAAATGTATAATAATTAGTAAGTCTTGATATTCTTTCGTGGAGTCCCTTCTTGAATCTTAGATTGAAAAAAAAAAAGAATGCCCCTTAGGGACCTTTCTTTGGATACCAAGATTTCTGACATCTTATCCTCGTATTTTAAAATTATCAAATCGAATCTCAATTAAGAACCAATTCAAATTCATATAATAAAAGAATAAGGAAACACTACCTCACCCCTATTGATAACCATTTTGGCCACTACCGTCAAAACAAACCCTAACCCTAGTTTGAGGATAGAACTATGGTATGGTTTCTCTAAACCCAGTATCGGCAGGCCCAGTTACTCTCTTGCCCGAACTTATGCGAAGTAAAAATTTATCGAATTCGATCAGCACTATAAAAAAAACCTAAGTATTTTATTGATCAGGCGGCACCCAGATTTGAACTGGGGATAAAGGATTTGCAGTCCCCTGCCTTACCGCTTGGCCATGCCGCCAAAAAATCCGATCAAAAATCTAGAAAACAGCAAGTATTCATCCACGTTTTCTTACGAAAAGCCCCTTTTATTTTGAATATAATTCTACTTACTTTTTTCCAATCTTTTTCAAAAAATCTATTCCTGCTTTTTTTGATCCAGTTTCTATTATTCTCCTCGATAGATTCTATCTTAAAACATACATTGTTAACACAATAAAACTTCCCATTTCTTTCTATTGAGATGAAAAAGAAGAAAAAGTGGATTTCTATTCACAGGCTGCAAAATTCAGAATAAATTGGAACCGTTAACTAGAATTCTCTTTTTTTTATTGCAGTAGTGAACTACTCTTAAATCGGTATTATCTCCCCCCCCTTCAATGGCATAATAAAATATTATGGCTTTATGCTTAATCCGTGTATAGGTAAACTTTAGGTCCGAACAGCATTATTATCCAAAGATCCCCTTTATGTACATATCTCTATGGGGAATCATGCTTTAATTTTTCAAAGTATTAAATTAAATATCTTGAATAAAAAAAGGAAATTTGCTCTGATATAGAGTATAACCTGACTATCTTGGCGTACCCAAGTGAAATTACGATAAAAGAAAAGCATGGATATGGGGAGAGGTGGATAACTAGATTGGCATGTACTTAAAAAAGGGACTTACTTTATTTTAGAATTCCACAATGAAATACTGAATTTTCTAGCAATTATACTACTCCGATCCGAAATAAAAAAGAACCCTCAAATTATTTTGAGAAATTAAAGTAAGCACGCTATTCTAAATCGAAGTAAAGTCAAACTTTCTAGTATATTATATTACGGCTTTATTACATTCATAGAAAGGAGATAAAATGAGAAATCTTTGCCATCCAATCTGATTAGAATATCATAACATAAAGTATAAGTGGCAGAATTTTTTTTGTAGGAATGTTTTATCAATTCATTTTCATTTCATTTGTACCCCTGGCAAACTCGAACTTTCGTCCAAATGGTCTCTATTCATATGTATGAAATACATATATGAAATACGTATGTGGAGTTCCCTAGAATTTCATGTGATTCAGTAAACAGAATATAGATTCCATGATTGCTAGATCGATCCATAGGGATTGATGAAGAGTGAGCTGATAATGGAATTTTTCTTTGATAAACAGGAAACTTAAGATTAAGATGCTCCGGAATGGAAACGAGGGAATGTCCACAATACCCGGATTTAGTCAGATCCAATTCGAGGGATTTTGTAGGTTCATTAATCAAGCCTTGGCAGAAGAACTTGACAAGTTTCCAACAATTAAAGATCCAGATCACGAAATTGCATTTCAATTATTTGCGAAAGGATATCAACTGCTAGAACCCTCGATAAAAGAAAGAGATGCTGTGTATGAATCACTCACCTATTCTTCCGAATTATATGTATCTGCGAGATTAATTTTTGGTTTCGATGTGCAAAAGCAAACCATTTCTATCGGAAACATTCCTATAATGAATTCCTTAGGAACCTTTATTATAAATGGAATATACCGAATTGTGATCAATCAAATATTGCTAAGTCCTGGTATTTACTACCGCTCGGAATTAGATCATAAGGGAATTTCTATCTACACTGGCACTATAATATCAGATTGGGGGGGGAGATCGGAATTAGCAATTGATAAAAAAGAAAGGATATGGGCTCGCGTGAGTAGAAAACAAAAGATATCTATTCTAGTTCTATCATCAGCTATGGGTTCGAATCTAAGAGAAATTCTGGATAATGTTTCCTACCCTGAAATTTTCTTGTCTTTCCCGAATGCTAAAGAGAAGAAGAGGATTGAGTCAAAAGAAAAAGCTATTTTGGAGTTTTATCAACAATTTGCTTGTGTAGGTGGGGACCTGGTATTTTCGGAGTCCTTATGCGAGGAATTACAAAAGAAATTTTTTCAACAAAAATGTGAATTAGGAAGGATTGGTCGACGAAATATGAATCGGAGACTTAATCTTGATATTCCTCAGAACAATACATTCTTGTTACCACGAGATGTATTGGCCGCTACGGATCATTTGATTGGAATGAAATTTGGAACGGGTATACTTGACGATGACGATATGAATCACTTGAAAAATAAACGTATTCGTTCGGTTGCGGATCTGTTACAAGATCAATTCGGATTGGCTCTTGGTCGTTTACAACATGCAGTTCAAAAAACTATTCGTAGAGTATTCATACGTCAATCGAAACCGACTCCCCAAACTTTGGTAACTCCAACTTCAACTTCAATTTTATTAATAACTACTTATGAGACCTTTTTTGGCACATACCCGTTATCTCAAGTTTTTGATCAAACGAATCCATTGACACAAACTGTTCATGGGCGAAAAGTGAGTTGTTTAGGTCCTGGAGGGTTGACGGGGAGAACCGCAAGTTTTCGGAGCCGAGATATTCATCCGAGTCACTATGGGCGTATTTGTCCAATTGACACGTCTGAAGGAATCAATGTTGGACTTACTGGATCCTTAACAATTCATGCGAGAATTGATCACTTGTGGGGATCCATAGAGAGTCCGTTTTATGAAATATCTGCTGAGAAAGCAAAAGAAAAAAAAGAGAGACAGGTGGTTTATCTATCACCAAATAGAGATGAATATTATATGATAGCAGCAGGAAATTCTTTGTCCTTGAATCAAGGTATTCAGGAAGAACAGGTTGTTCCGGCTAGATACCGTCAAGAATTCTTGACTATTGCATGGGAACAGATTCATGTTAGAAGTATTTTTCCTTTCCAATATTTTTCTATTGGGGGTTCTCTCATTCCTTTTATTGAGCACAATGATGCGAATCGGGCTTTAATGAGTTCTAATATGCAGCGCCAAGCAGTTCCGCTTTCTCGGTCCGAGAAATGCATTGTTGGAACTGGATTGGAACGCCAAACAGCTCTAGATTCGAGGGTTTCCATTATAGCCGAACGCGAGGGAAAGATCATTTCTACTGATAGTCATAAGATACTTTTATCAAGTAGTGGGAAGACTATAAGTATTCCTTTAGTTAACCACCGTCGCTCTAACAAAAATACTTGTATGCACCAAAAACCCCGGGTTCCACGGGGTAAATCCATTAAAAAAGGACAAATTTTAGCAGAAGGAGCTGCTACAATTGGGGGCGAACTTGCTTTAGGAAAAAACGTATTAGTAGCTTATATGCCATGGGAAGGTTACAATTTTGAAGACGCAGTACTAATTAGCGAACGTTTGGTATATGAAGATATTTATACCTCTTTTCACATCCGGAAATATGAAATTCAGACGGATACGACAAGCCAGGGCTCCGCTGAAAAAATCACTAAAGAAATACCACATCTAGAAGAACATTTACTCCGCAATTTGGACAGAAATGGAGTTGTTAGGTTGGGATCCTGGGTAGAAACTGGTGATATTTTAGTAGGTAAATTAACGCCTCAGATAGCGAGCGAATCATCTTATATCGCGGAAGCTGGATTATTACGGGCCATATTTGGCCTTGAGGTTTCCACTTCAAAAGAAACTTCTCTGAAATTACCTATAGGTGGAAGAGGGCGCGTTATCGATGTGAAATGGATCCAAAGGGACCCGCTCGACATAATGGTTCGTGTATATATTTTACAGAAACGTGAAATCAAAGTTGGGGATAAAGTAGCCGGAAGACATGGGAATAAAGGGATCATTTCCAAAATTTTGCCTAGGCAAGATATGCCCTATTTGCAAGATGGAACACCCGTTGATATGGTCTTCAATCCCTTAGGAGTACCCTCCCGAATGAATGTGGGACAAATATTTGAAAGCTCGCTCGGATTAGCGGGGGATCTGCTAAAGAAACATTATAGAATAGCACCCTTTGATGAGAGATATGAGCAAGAGGCTTCAAGAAAACTTGTGTTTTCAGAATTATATGAAGCCAGTAAAGAAACAAAAAATCCATGGGTATTTGAACCCGAGTACCCGGGAAAAAGCAGAATATTTGATGGAAGAACAGGCGACCCCTTTGAGCAACCTGTTCTAATAGGGAAGTCCTATATCTTAAAATTAATTCATCAAGTTGATGAGAAAATTCATGGGCGTTCTACTGGGCCCTACTCACTTGTTACACAACAACCGGTTAGAGGAAGAGCCAAGCAAGGGGGACAACGAGTAGGAGAAATGGAAGTTTGGGCTTTAGAAGGATTTGGTGTTGCTCATATTTTACAAGAGATACTTACTTATAAATCTGACCATCTTATAGCTCGCCAAGAAATACTTAATGCTACGATCTGGGGAAAAAGAATACCTAATCATGAGGATCCTCCAGAATCTTTTCGAGTGCTCGTTCGAGAACTACGATCTTTGGCTCTAGAACTGAATCATTTCCTTGTATCTGAAAAGAACTTCCAGGTTAATAGGGAGGAAGTTTGATCGGAATAAATATAAATTCTTTTCTTATTTCTATTTTATGATTGACCAATATAAACATCAACAACTTCAAATTGGACTCGTTTCCCCTCAACAAATAAAGGCTTGGGCTAACAAAAACCTACCTAATGGAGAAGTCGTTGGCGAAGTCACAAGGCCCTCTACTTTTCATTATAAAACCGATAAACCAGAAAAAGATGGATTGTTTTGCGAAAGAATCTTTGGACCCATAAAAAGCGGGATTTGCGCTTGTGGCAATTCTCGAGCGAGCGGAGCTGAAAACGAAGACGAAAGATTTTGCCAAAAATGCGGGGTCGAATTTGTGGATTCTCGGATACGAAGATATCAAATGGGATACATCAAACTCGCATGTCCCGTGACTCATGTGTGGTATTTGAAAGGTCTTCCTAGTTATATCGCGAATCTTTTAGATAAACCTCTTAAGAAGTTGGAGGGCCTAGTATACGGCGATTTCTCTTTTGCTAGGCCCAGCACTAAAAAACCCACTTTTTTACGATTACGAGGTTTATTCGAAGAGGAAATTGCATCCTGTAACCACAGCATTTCTCCCTTTTTTTCTACCCCAGGCTTTGCAACATTTCGAAATCGGGAAATTGCGACAGGAGCAGGTGCTATTAGAGAACAATTAGCAGATTTGGATTTGCGAATTATTATAGAGAATTCTTTGGTCGAATGGAAGGAATTAGAAGACGAGGGGTATAGTGGAGATGAGTGGGAAGATAGAAAAAGACGAATAAGAAAAGTTTTTTTGATTAGACGCATGCAATTGGCGAAACATTTTATTCAAACAAATGTAGAACCAGAATGGATGGTTTTGTGCTTATTACCGGTTCTTCCTCCCGAATTGAGACCTATTGTTTATAGGTCTGGAGATAAAGTAGTGACTTCAGACATTAATGAACTTTATAAGAGAGTTATCCGTCGGAACAACAATCTTGCCTATCTATTAAAAAGAAGTGAATTAGCGCCAGCAGATTTAGTAATGTGCCAGGAAAAATTGGTACAAGAAGCCGTGGATACACTTCTTGATAGTGGGTCCCGCGGGCAACCGACGAGGGATGGTCACAATAAAGTATACAAATCACTTTCAGATGTAATTGAAGGTAAAGAGGGAAGGTTTCGCGAGACTCTGCTTGGGAAACGGGTCGATTACTCGGGGCGTTCTGTCATTGTTGTGGGTCCTTCGCTTTCATTACATCAATGTGGATTACCTCTAGAGATAGCAATAAAGCTTTTTCAGCTATTTGTAATTCGCGATTTAATCACGAAACGCGCCACTTCTAATGTAAGGATTGCTAAAAGGAAAATTTGGGAAAAAGAACCCATTGTATGGGAAATACTTCAAGAAGTTATGCGGGGACATCCTGTACTGTTAAATAGAGCACCTACCCTGCATAGATTAGGCATACAGGCCTTTCAACCCACTTTAGTAGAGGGGCGTACTATTTCTTTACACCCATTAGTGTGTAAGGGTTTCAATGCGGACTTTGATGGAGATCAAATGGCTGTTCATCTACCTTTATCCTTGGAAGCTCAGGCAGAAGCCCGTTTACTTATGTTTTCTCATATGAATCTCTTATCTCCCGCTATTGGGGATCCTATTTGCGTACCAACCCAAGACATGCTTATCGGGCTTTATGTATTAACGATTGGAAAGCGTCGAGGTATTTGTGCAAATAGATATAATAGTTGCAGAAACTACCCAAATCTAAAAGTAAATTACAATAATAATAATAATTTTAAATATAGGAAAGATAAAGAACCCCATTTTTCTAGTTCTTATGATGCACTGGGAGCTTATAGACAAAAACTAATCAGTTTAGATAGTCCCTTGTGGCTACGATGGAACCTGGATCAACGCGTCATTGGGTCAAGAGAAGTTCCGATTGAAGTTCAATATGAATCTTTGGGGACTTATCATGAGATTTATGCCCACTATCTAATAATGGGAAATAGAAAAAAAGAAATTCGTTCGATATACATTCGAACCACTCTTGGTCATATTTCTTTTTATAGAGAAATAGAGGAAGCCATACAAGGATTTAGTCAGGCCTATTCATACACTACCTAAACAAGAAAGTTAGATTCGGCGATGCCCCTCCCCTTTCGGGGGGCATTCCGATTTCCCTAGTATCATCATTATTTGCCACGCGAATCCAGATTGAGATTGAGGCAATTAAGTTAATTAAATTTTCGAATCACTGACTCAGGCCCATTGTCGAATCCTACTCAGCAATTGTCGAATCCTACTCAGCCGAAAAGGGGGTACTTATGTATGGCGGAACGGGCCAATCTGGTCTTTCATAATAAAGAGATAGACGGAACTGGTATGAAACGACTTATTAGCAGATTAATAGATCATTTTGGAATGGGATATACATCCCATATACTGGATCAACTAAAGACTCTGGGCTTCCATCAAGCCACTACTACATCGATTTCGTTAGGAATCGAGGATCTTTTAACAATACCCTCTAAGGGATGGTTAGTCCAAGACGCGGAACAACAGAGTTTTCTTTTGGAGAAACACTATTATTATGGGGCTGTACACGCGGTAGAAAAATTACGCCAATCTGTTGAGATATGGTATGCGACAAGTGAATATTTGAAACAAGAAATGAATTCAAATTTTCGGATAACGGATCCTTCTAATCCAGTCTATCTAATGTCTTTTTCAGGAGCCAGAGGAAATGCATCTCAAGTACACCAATTAGTAGGTATGAGAGGATTAATGTCGGACCCTCAAGGACAAATGATTGATTTACCTATTCAAAGCAATTTACGCGAGGGACTTTCTTTGACAGAATATATAATTTCCTGCTATGGAGCCCGCAAAGGGGTTGTAGATACTGCTGTGCGAACAGCAGATGCTGGATATCTTACACGTAGACTTGTTGAAGTAGTTCAACATATTATTGTGCGTAGAAGAGATTGTGGTACTATCCGAGGTATTTCTGTAAGTCCTCAAAATGGGATGACGGAAAAACTTTTTGTCCAAACACTAATTGGTCGTGTATTAGCAGACGATATATATATCGGTTCACGATGCATTGCCGCGCGAAATCAAGATATTGGAATTGGATTAGTCAATCGATTCATAACTGCCTTTCGAGCACAACCATTTCGAGCACAACCAATATATATTAGAACCCCCTTTACTTGCCGAAGCACTTCTTGGATCTGTCAATTATGCTATGGCCGGAGTCCTACTCATAGTGATCTGGTCGAATTGGGAGAAGCCGTAGGTATTATTGCAGGTCAATCAATTGGGGAGCCAGGGACTCAACTAACATTAAGAACTTTTCATACTGGCGGAGTATTCACAGGGGGTACTGCCGACCTTGTACGATCCCCTTCGAATGGAAAAATAAAATTCAATGAGAATTTGGTTCACCCCACACGTACCCGTCATGGGCAGCCTGCTTTTCTATGTTATATAGACTTGCATGTAACTATTCAGAGTCAAGATATTCTATATAGTGTGAATATTCCC
>NW_028260368.1:16102497-16127015 GCF_056163025.1 Triticum urartu | reverse complement strand
AAGAAAATTTCAGGGTAGGAAACATTATCCAGAATTTCTCTTAGATTCGAACCCATAGCTGATGATAGAACTAGAATAGATATCTTTTGTTTTCTACTCACGCGAGCCCATATCCTTTCTTTTTTATCAATTGCTAATTCCGATCTCCCCCCCCAATCTGATATTATAGTGCCAGTGTAGATAGAAATTCCCTTATGATCTAATTCCGAGCGGTAGTAAATACCAGGACTTAGCAATATTTGATTGATCACAATTCGGTATATTCCATTTATAATAAAGGTTCCTAAGGAATTCATTATAGGAATGTTTCCGATAGAAATGGTTTGCTTTTGCACATCGAAACCAAAAATTAATCTCGCAGATACATATAATTCGGAAGAATAGGTGAGTGATTCATACACAGCATCTCTTTCTTTTATCGAGGGTTCTAGCAGTTGATATCCTTTCGCAAATAATTGAAATGCAATTTCGTGATCTGGATCTTTAATTGTTGGAAACTTGTCAAGTTCTTCTGCCAAGGCTTGATTAATGAACCTACAAAATCCCTCGAATTGGATCTGACTAAATCCGGGTATTGTGGACATTCCCTCGTTTCCATTCCGGAGCATCTTAATCTTAAGTTTCCTGTTTATCAAAGAAAAATTCCATTATCAGCTCACTCTTCATCAATCCCTATGGATCGATCTAGCAATCATGGAATCTATATTCTGTTTACTGAATCACATGAAATTCTAGGGAACTCCACATACGTATTTCATATATGTATTTCATACATATGAATAGAGACCATTTGGACGAAAGTTCGAGTTTGCCAGGGGTACAAATGAAATGAAAATGAATTGATAAAACATTCCTACAAAAAAAATTCTGCCACTTATACTTTATGTTATGATATTCTAATCAGATTGGATGGCAAAGATTTCTCATTTTATCTCCTTTCTATGAATGTAATAAAGCCGTAATATAATATACTAGAAAGTTTGACTTTACTTCGATTTAGAATAGCGTGCTTACTTTAATTTCTCAAAATAATTTGAGGGTTCTTTTTTATTTCGGATCGGAGTAGTATAATTGCTAGAAAATTCAGTATTTCATTGTGGAATTCTAAAATAAAGTAAGTCCCTTTTTTAAGTACATGCCAATCTAGTTATCCACCTCTCCCCATATCCATGCTTTTCTTTTATCGTAATTTCACTTGGGTACGCCAAGATAGTCAGGTTATACTCTATATCAGAGCAAATTTCCTTTTTTATTCAAGATATTTAATTTAATACTTTGAAAAATTAAAGCATGATTCCCCATAGAGATATGTACATAAAGGGGATCTTTGGATAATAATGCTGTTCGGACCTAAAGTTTACCTATACACGGATTAAGCATAAAGCCATAATATTTTATTATGCCATTGAAGGGGGGGGAGATAATACCGATTTAAGAGTAGTTCACTACTGCAATAAAAAAAAGAGAATTCTAGTTAACGGTTCCAATTTATTCTGAATTTTGCAGCCTGTGAATAGAAATCCACTTTTTCTTCTTTTTCATCTCAATAGAAAGAAATGGGAAGTTTTATTGTGTTAACAATGTATGTTTTAAGATAGAATCTATCGAGGAGAATAATAGAAACTGGATCAAAAAAAGCAGGAATAGATTTTTTGAAAAAGATTGGAAAAAAGTAAGTAGAATTATATTCAAAATAAAAGGGGCTTTTCGTAAGAAAACGTGGATGAATACTTGCTGTTTTCTAGATTTTTGATCGGATTTTTTGGCGGCATGGCCAAGCGGTAAGGCAGGGGACTGCAAATCCTTTATCCCCAGTTCAAATCTGGGTGCCGCCTGATCAATAAAATACTTAGGTTTTTTTTATAGTGCTGATCGAATTCGATAAATTTTTACTTCGCATAAGTTCGGGCAAGAGAGTAACTGGGCCTGCCGATACTGGGTTTAGAGAAACCATACCATAGTTCTATCCTCAAACTAGGGTTAGGGTTTGTTTTGACGGTAGTGGCCAAAATGGTTATCAATAGGGGTGAGGTAGTGTTTCCTTATTCTTTTATTATATGAATTTGAATTGGTTCTTAATTGAGATTCGATTTGATAATTTTAAAATACGAGGATAAGATGTCAGAAATCTTGGTATCCAAAGAAAGGTCCCTAAGGGGCATTCTTTTTTTTTTTCAATCTAAGATTCAAGAAGGGACTCCACGAAAGAATATCAAGACTTACTAATTATTATACATTTTTTTATCGTACATCTTATGTTACCTACATACACTAAAGTAAGGACTACTTAATTCTAACGAGAATCAGATTAAATAGGTCGATCAAAAATCAATTTAGGAGTTGTATTATGGATAAAATCTCTTCATTCTTTCATAGAATGATACAAAGCAAGGCTGCAGGGTTTAGGTCAAAAATAAACATTAGGTAAGGTAGGTATCCAATAAATATTTATCTATCGATAATTTTATGGTATATTCGGGCGTCCTTTGCTTAAAAAAAAAAAAAAGAGTAACAAAAGGAATAAAAAATCTTCCTATTCCCGCTTCTTCTATTCAGGACATCATTCCCGTACTCTTTCTTTTTTAAGGAAAAAAGGCTATAGTATCTCGTATTTTTAATGCTCTCTAATTCTACCAGAATTCCTATAAGAATTTGTTAGGAGTAAATTCCTTGAACTGATTGATCCATGGCCTTAGGGCGGAATCCCTTTTTGACTCTGTACCCTTGATTCCACTATGATTATTGATCAATAGTAGAATAATCCCTTCATAGAAATAGGAGACATAATTTAGATGGATATAGTAAGTCTCGCTTGGGCTGCTTTAATGGTAGTCTTTACATTTTCTCTTTCACTAGTAGTATGGGGAAGGAGTGGACTCTAGGGATACTACTAATTGATTAAGTAATCAAATTGTTGTATCAATTCTTTTCTTTAATGGATCATTTTGCATTAATCATTTTGTCAAACGTTATTCTTTAATCTTTTTCTTTAGTTTTGTTTCACTCCTGTAAGAAACTCTTGTATTGTAAGTTGTAATGTAAGAAAGAGCCATTATACCAATTCAGAATTTCTACTAGAAATGACGAATGGTTAAAAAAAGTTCTATACATAAGAAAATTAGACTTTCTTCCACGGAACTATTCACGGCATATCACACATTTTCCATTTCCTTTTACTTTTTACTATAGTCTATTCTTCATATTATTTTTCTTTCCTTCCATGGATTCTTTGGTCAAGAATTGTCTTAGATTTTTTTATTTTGACCTGATTGAAATTAAGTGGATGCAATGAAAAAGAAATTGAATTAGACTACTTAACTATTTCAATCTACTAATCTATTCTATGTAGATTCAAAGATAATATAATAGAAAGAATCTAAAGTGTCGTAGAAAAAACTATATGTAGTTCTTTCTACCACACTTTAAGATTCCAACCAGATCCTTTCATTTAAGACTTGGATTTTTTTTATTTAATCCCTTTTTAATTTCTTCAATGATTAATTGGAATTCCAATTAATTATTTTGGCTGACTGTTTTTACATAAATAATAAGTAAAAAAGAAGTAGGAACTAGAATGAACAGTGCAGTAGCAATAAATGCGAGAATATTGACTTCCATAACCTCTTTATTTTTTATTTTCACAATAACTCGGGATGTAATCCCATGGAGAGGAAAAAGGGGTATCTTGTAAATTCAAGGGTAGGGCTTGCATTCTGATAATACTGAATCAATTCAATATTATGAATATCGGATCTATCAAATCAATTCATGGATGAGAGTTATATTTCACGGATGAGAGTTATATAGTATAACATAGGAAGATCCTCTATCCACACTAAGACCAAAATGGGTTTTTTGATTGGATTAGGAATTCCCTCTTTTTTAATCCTTTTCTACTTTTTCTTTTCTATATCTCTAACCCACGAGCTTTCTTAATCTTATACTTTCTTAATCTTATACAATTTCCCTTCCTTTTTCTTATAGTTATACATACAATTATGTATGTATTATATGACCAACTTTCACTTTCTATGGGTCACATAGACATCCAAATAAGCAGTAGAAGTGAGATGGGGAAAAGAGGTCTGAAATAAAAAGGGAATACGATTTATGTATGGATTCCGGTAAAATACCGGTACTCTATTCCATAAGAGTGGAATAGGAAATTAAGATGAGGATGGTATCATCATAAAGAAAGATAGAGTAATATAATATCCTAAATTCTACTAATCCACATATCGTATGTGTGTCTTTCTTTATCGATTGGGAGTAGTGAAAAAAAAATTCCTATATGCCCTCCCTCCCTCTTTAATGAGAGATGCAAAATAAAAAAGTGAAGTAAGGGTGCCCTGTGGGTATTTGATCTTGCTCCCTGCCCCTTTTTTTCATGGAAAAAGGAAATATCAATTTCTCCATTCATTGAACCCTAGTTCGGGACTGACGGGGCTCGAACCCGCAGCTTCCGCCTTGACAGGGCGGTGCTCTGACCAATTGAACTACAATCCCCGCGGGGTGTATGGCATACCCATTCTTAAATAGAACCATAAGAAGATTCGATTCGTCTTTCGTACTCTAAGAAATAGACGAATCATATACTACATACCCACATATTATATTATACGTGGGTATAGTGAGAGTGACATAACTAGTATGTCGTGATTTTTTATCACTAAAAATGGATAATAATCCAGCCTTCAATAAGAAAAACTCTTTTGTTTGTAAGAAAGGAATGAGAGAGATATGGATTAGAAAAAAAAATTTCCCTTTTTTCTTTATCTTTTATTTCTATAGATCAGACATTTTATTTTATGGAAGAAAAACAAAAGGATTTAGTTCATACTCACGAAGCCCTAGATTTTTGGTTTGGGCCGAGCTGGATTTGAACCAGCGTAGACATTGTCAACGAATTTACAGTCCGTCCCCATTAACCACTCGGGCATCGACCCAGGAAGAATTTATTCTAGGGTTTTTGCTAATCTATGATTAACCTCCTTTCATAATACTCCCTACCCCCAGGGGAAGTCGAATCCCCGCTGCCTCCTTGAAAGAGAGATGTCCTGAACCACTAGACGATAGGGGCATCACTAGACGATAGGGCCATATACAACCGCTCGTGATTATACTATAATCATAGTATGAGCAGTTTTTTGGAATTGTCAATATACTCGAAAAGTATAAATAGATCCAAAGCAAAGAGTTTTTCCAACTTTTCTGTTATGTTTTCATCTAGGATTTTTTTTAGTTGATCGTTATAGATTAATTCTCCGTGCTTCATTTAGTGTTCATACCAAAAATGCATCCATCCCGCACTAAGTCATAAAATTCTCTAAAAATATAGAGAAAGTTTCAAAAACAAAGAAAAAAAGTGAATCAATTTAGTAGAAAAGTACTCTATCAGATTCGAACCAACGACTTACGTCTTAGCACGAGATTACTCTACCACTAATTTAAAAAGCCCTTTATCGGATTTGAACCGATGACTTATGCCTTACCATGGCATTACTCTACCACTGAGTTAAAAGGGCTTTTTATTTAATTCAAAAATTAGCCACTTGGATTTCCCATTATGGGTCTACTGCATAATGTACATATTATATATATAATATATAGAGATAGAGAGAGAGACATTATGTAGAGATTGTATATGTATATATCGATATCTTGAGAGCTCAAAATAAAATTAATAAAAAAAAACATACCCTACATAACATATCCAACTCTTCTTGGTTCAGGGTTTTCCGTTTCCGAAGACTAGTAAAATAGGCGGATTCTGGAACCCCAAGGATTCAACGGTATATGGATATGGAAAATATAAGATTTCCGATCCTAGCGGGAAAAGGCGGGGAACAGATACCCAATAGGATATAGGATCCTTGGGAGGAACTTTTGGTAATGGCCTTGATCCTCTATGCTATTTTTTATGTGTTCTTAGTTCTATTGAACTTTTTGCATTCTTTTAAACAAGAATCTAATAAACTAGAATTGAGTCAGTGGAAAAAAGGAGAGAGAGGAAAGTGTTAAATGGAGAGAGTCGACTAATCAGAGACTTTTAGGATCTTCTTTACATCAGGTAAATCTGTCGGCCCTGTCCGTTTTTTTCTTTAAGTTACGACTCTTTGCTGCTTACTTCTATCAAGCCATAGGGAAAGTCTATGATGAATTTGGAAAACTCATCTCACTCTTACTCTATGGCTCGGACTTAATGGGGGAAGAAAACATCTTCCATAATTTCTTTTTTGTTCAATTCTGGACAAAAAAGAAAAGGAAAAAAGGAATTTATAGGGACAGTGTTACCCCCTATATCCCCTAGTTTATATTGTAGGAATAATAAAACAATTTAGCAGTCTGACACACTTACGTCCTTGCAAAGTAAATAATTATTATTGTAGTCGTAACCGTAGAATAGGATCCTAATCAAAATAAATACATTTGGTTCAGGCGCTATTAGCATGGTAAGAAAAGATTTTTTTTACAGACCAGAGGGGCTATCTAAATCCTAAAGTAAAGGCGAGCGATCGAAGTAGAAGTACCAACGGCTCAGTGTCATGAACCTTCTCCATCTGATTCAATAAGGGGGAATTAGCCTTCTTGTCAAATGGCTATCCTTGACAAAGGGTACCATTTATACCATAATCTACAATGTAGCGGGTATAGTTTAGTGGTAAAAGTGTGATTCGTTCTATTAATAACTGAATTTGAAATGATATACTTAAGGCATCCTTAAGTTTTTTATTTTTATATTCCGATGAAAACTTTAGTTCTTATAAAGGATTAAATCCTTTTCCTCTCAATAGCATATTGAGGAAGAATATACATTCTGGCGATTTGTATCCAAAGACTAATTTAAATTGCATCCAAAATAAAAATAGGATTATGAGTACAGAGTCGCGAAGCATAATTTTGCATTGGATTAAGTATTCCAATTTTGAAAATATGAGTAAAGGATCTATGGATGAAGATACAAAAAAGTTGATTTCCAATCGTAACTAAATCTTCTTAAAATAAGGAATAAGGAAGCCAAATAGCTAAAAAACGATAGTTTTGGTTTACTAGAACCATCCGCATATTGTTTCAGCTCGGTGGAAACCCAATTCTTTTCCTCAGGATCTCTTGAATGAAATTAGGGAACGAAGTAAGTAGATTAGATGAATTTAGATAGAATTTCTATCTCCTACTCTATAAGGATCATCTAGAAAGCGGAGAGCTTTGGTTCCATTCAAATAGAAAAGCTGACATAGATGTTAAGTGGTGAGAATATCCATAAAGGAGCCGAATGAAATCAAAATTTCATGTTCGGTTTTGAATTAGAGACGTTAAAAATAATCAACCAACGTCGACTATAACCCCTAGCCTTCCAAGCTAACGATGCGGGTTCGATTCCCGCTACCCGCTCCATTCTGTATAAAAGGAGTATTCTATTTGTCTAGACATGTTAGAGGCTTGTATTCAAGCCTTTTTTGTCCACCAGTTTCTGGTACTCCAGAGCGGAGTAGAGCAGTTTGGTAGCTCACGAGGCTCATAACCTTGAGGTCACGGGTTCGATTCCCGTCTCCGCACTTAGCAGTCTGTATAAAAGGACTATTCTATTTCTCTAGATATGTATGGTAGAGGGGCGTATCCAACCCTTTTTTATTCATTAGTTCCCGGCCCTAGAGGGCAAAATTGAGCAGTTTGCGAAGTCACTTGCCCTTCAAAAAAAGAAGGCGCAAGGCCTCTCCCTACCCTGCAGAAAATAAAAATGAAACGAAAGGGACAGTCTACCTCTCCCTTCCCTTTAAAAAAAGTTTGCCCGTTGTTTGTCTCAGTTAATACCCAATTTTTGGAGCTCTGTTGGCGAGTTCTATTTCTGCCTCTGGAGCGCCCTCTTTTTTTGAGTGGGATGCAAAGGAAGGGTAAGATAGTAAGGGATACGGCACTAGACTAACACCTAATTAATACTTAATTTAATATAAGTAGTTAAACAGTTAACTAGACTAAACTTTTTATCATAGTACTTTGATAAATTAAGCGGGCGAGCGGCGGGAATCGAACCCGTATCTTCTCCTTGGCAAGGAGATATTTTACCATTGAACTACGCTCGCTACGGTATATATTTTATAGCGTATATCCGCCTGGGTCGACCTTCTATGTCTGGGTCGACCGTTTCATTTCATTTTCTATTATATTAGAGTTTTCCTTTTTTTATTATCTGTCAATGAATATTCTAATGGGAATGGAATTTCATAATACTGAAAGAGAAGAGCTAGCAATTCGGAACGCAAATTGCGTTTTAATACGTCTCACTATTCTAATTTTTTAGAAGAAATGGCCTTTATTATTTCTTTTTTATGGGGTTAATAAATATTAACCAAATTTCATTTAAGAAATGAGAGAATTCAGAATAGCTACGAGAAAGACTAGTCCAATCCATAATGATGTACCGGAAAATACAACATTTTTATTATTTGACCAACCATCAGGAGAAGCAAATACAAGGGGTACACTAATTACTAAGACTGAGGAAGTCGCAATTAATGCAAAAACAGCTAATTGGAAAGCAATAGTCATATTTCTAATCCTCCAAGCTACCATCAAATAAAGTTGACTACATATTTGATCCCTCACTTAAACCAAAATTGTAAAAAAATACAAGAAGTAGGAGGGGTTTAATCATGAATCCATTGATTCTTCTCTTTAATTCAAATTTATTACTTAAACCGCTTTTTTATTTGGATATGGGGGTGAGAAGAGATTATTTACTCTTTATTTCACAAGCGGGTATAGCGGATCCTGTATCCGTGTATACAGTATACAGAGATATATCGAAAAGGAACTTGTATCTGATATCTTTCTAGAGGCTAATAAATCTTTTTATTTTTTATATGGCTATGTTCTATTTGTAGGAGTAAAATAAGGATTAGGCTGTGGAGAGATGGCTGAGTGGTTGATAGCTCCGGTCTTGAAAACCGGTATAGTTCTAGGAACTATCGAGGGTTCGAATCCCTCTCTCTCCTTTTGCTTATTGAATACGTTTGTTTCTTTCATTTTTATTTATTTTTTTTTTCTGTCCCTTATCTTTCTTTCATAAAAAGGAATGAATGGCTCGGCTAGATGGAATAACCGAGCCAGAACAGAAAAAAAGTAGAACAGGTATAAATAAGAAAATCTTAGTTAAGAGGGTTCATGTAAAGAACAGGTTCCAAATCACGATCGATTCCCTTTTCAAAACCTGCTGCAGCAGCTCGGGCTCTTCCTGCATGCCATAAATGGCCCACAAAAAAGAAGAATCCTAGAACAAAATGAGAAGTTGATAACCAACTTCTAGGAGAGACATAATTAACTGCATTGATCTCGGTAGCTACGCCACCCACGGAATTTAAAGAGCCTAAAGGAGCGTGGGTCATATATTCTGCTGAGCGTCGTTCTTGCCAAGGTTGTATGTCTTTTTTCAACCTACTCAAGTCCAAACCGTTGGGGCCCCTTAGAGGTTCTAACCATGGAGCACGAAGGTCCCAAAAACGCATAGTTTCCCCTCCAAAGATAACCTCCCCAGTTGGGGAACGCATTAGATATTTACCTAAACCTGTGGGTCCTTGAGCGGATCCCACATTAGCTCCAAGACGCTGGTCTCTAACTAGAAAAGTAAATGCTTGAGCTTGAGAAGCTTCTGGCCCGGTGGGTCCATAAAACTCACTCGGATAAGCTGTATTATTGAACCATACAAAACAACAAGCGATAAAACCAAAGACAGATAAAGCAGCTAAACTATAAGACAAGTAAGCTTCTCCAGACCATACAAATGCACGGCGAGCCCATGCGAAGGGTTTGGTTAAAATATGCCAAATTCCGCCAAATACACAAATAAAACCCAACCATACATGCCCACCAATTATATCTTCTAAATCATCTACACTAACAATCCACCCTTCTCCACCAAAAGGAGATTTTAGTAAATAACCAAATATAACACTGGGACTAAGGGTCAAATTGGTAATTTTTCTTACATCTCCCCCCCCAGGGGCCCAGGTATCATATACACCGCCAAAATAAAGAGCCTTGAGTACTAGAAGAAAAGCACCTAGACCTAACAAAATTAAGTGAATACCCAAAATTGTAGTCATTTTATTTCTATCTTTCCAGACATAACCAAAGAATGGAAAAGATTCCTCAAGAGTCTCGGGTCCCAGAAGCGCGTGATAAATGCCACCGAAGCCTAAGACTGCGGAGGAAATTAGGTGAAGTACGCCAGATACAAAGTACGGAAAAGTATCTAGAACTTCCCCCCCTGGCCCTACTCCCCAACCTAGAGTAGCTAAGTGTGGAAGTAAAATCAACCCTTGTTCATACATGGGCTTTTCTGGTACGAAATGGGCCACTTCAAATAGGTTCATTGCTCCGGCCCAGAATACGATTAATCCGGCATGAGCTACATGAGCTCCAAGCAGTTTACCGGACAAATTGATAAGTCTGGCATTCCCAGCCCACCAAGCAAAGCCGGTGGTTTCTTGGTCACGACCAGCTAAAACGAAAGTTCCATTAAAGAGCGTTTCCACGTGGTAGAACCTCCTCAGGGAATATAAGATTTTCATGAGGCTGATCCTGAGCTGCCATCCACGCACGAATACCCTCGTTTAAAAGAATATTTTTGGTGTAGAAAGTCTCAAATTCAGGATCTTCCGCTGCACGGATTTCCTGGGAAACAAAGTCATAGGCACGTAAGTTCAGAGCCAAGCCAACTACGCCAATAGCACTCATCCATAAACCGGTGACGGGTACAAATAGCATAAAGAAATGTAACCAACGTTTATTGGAAAAAGCAACACCAAAGATTTGGGACCAAAAGCGGTTAGCAGTGACCATTGAATAAGTTTCTTCAGCTTGAGTTGGGTTAAAAGCACGGAAGGTATTTGCACCATCACCGTCCTCAAATAGAGTGTTTTCTACGGTCGCTCCATGAATAGCGCATAGCAGAGCCGCACCTAATACTCCGGCAACTCCCATCATATGAAATGGGTTCAACGTCCAATTATGAAATCCTTGGAAGAAAAGGATGAATCGAAATATCGCTGCTACGCCAAAACTCGGCGCAAAGAACCAACCAGATTGCCCCAGTGGATAAATAAGGAATACAGAAACAAAAACAGCAATTGGACCAGAGAATGAGATTGCATTATAAGGCCGCAATTGAACAGACCGAGCAAGTTCAAATTGGCGTAACATGAAACCTATTAGTGCAAAAGCCCCGTGGAGAGCTACAAAAGTCCATAGACCGCCTAATTGACACCAACGAGTAAAATCTCCTTGTGCTTCGGGCCCCCATAGTAGCAACAAAGAGTGTGCTAAACTATTGGCAGGGGTAGAAACTGCTGCGGTTAAGAAATTACAACCTTCCAAATAGGAACTAGCCAATCCATGGGTATACCAAGAAGTTACAAAAGTTGTCCCTGTAAACCAACCCCCTAAAGCGAAATAAGCACAAGGAAAGAGCAATAGGCCAGACCATCCTACAAAAACGAAACGGTCCCTTCGTAACCAGTCATCCATAGTATCAAATAGATCATTTTCTTCTTTAGGAATTCTACCAAGGGCTATAGTCATAGTGATCCTCCTATTCAATTACTTCAACCATTTCCGAGCACCTCATATCACTTTCCAAGGCATATGATAGTTTTATTATCTGTGGACGATTTCTTTCTCGTTCAATGCCCTTTTTCAATGGTCTCGAAGAGAGAAATTTCCCATTTTTATCTATGGAGTCACAGTCACAACCGAGGTCGTGGTAAATCCATGAATTTGATTCGATTTGTTTTTCTTATACTATTTATTTGTTTTTCTTATACTATAGAAATAGAAATAAATTGTTTTTCTTATACTATAGAAAGAAATAAACCTTTGAATTCAGCATTATTCCAAGACTCCTATTTCAAAGTCTATCTTTTAAGGGAAAAATGCAAATAAAAGTAACCCTTCTTTTCCCATTCCCTCTCTATTGCATGGGTGGAAGAACTAAAATAATAGAGGATTCTGAAAAAAAAAAATGGACCTTCGAAATCCAATTTTATGTGTAGCGCAAAGGAGTTGCGATTTCTTCTTATTCCTATAGAACATCTAGTAACAAGAATATGAAATCGTAAATAGCGAAAAATTCTTGTCTTGCGCGGTCTAAGTCTAAGGAAATAAAAAAAATTCGCTTATACAATTTCATCTACATCGAATTTATATATCAGAATAGCGGATAGAGGCATCATTAAAGGAGTCAGGTCTACTTACTTTATGCTTCTTTCCAATTTTATGGTGGATTTGATAAGAACCCTTTTTGCTTTCTTGATAAATAATCGACAAAAAAAGCGTTTTTTTTATATAACCTGCTTGTTTTATTATAATTATAACAAGTCCTATATGGAAATGCCCGCTAAAGAGAAAATCTATTTGATTGTCTCTCGGCCAATATCGATTTTTAGAAAGAAAAAACAAGAATTTTCTTCTTTTTTTATTAACATTAAGAAAAAAGAATATAATTAAAATGGAATTGGCAATATAATTTTTATAGACTTTTGAAAGAAAAAAAAGGGGTTTTTTGCAACCGTTATTTCTTATTTCTTGCCTATATCATATCACGGAAACCTTTCGCTTTGGAACGTGGAGAGATGGCTGAGTGGACTAAAGCGGCGGATTGCTAATCCGTTGTACAATTTTTTTGTACCGAGGGTTCGAATCCCTCTCTTTCCGCTCCCTTGGATCATTTGGGACTTTCGAATTGGAAAGAATTCTGACCCCCGGATTTTCTCATAGATAAATGTACGAAACAAATCCAATAAGAAAAAAAAAAACTGAATTTTTACTCCTCGCGTCCAGGATTCCGTCCTGGGTCATTAGATAAGAATCCAAAGATAAAGAGTGAAACAAAGAATATCACTACTGTATAAACAAAAAGTTTGAGAGTAAGCATTACATAATCTCCAAGATTTTTTTTTAAGGAATAGATTACCAGTTTTTCCTTACCACACGGATCCACTAGGATGGTTTTTTTTTATACCTAAAAATGCAAAAAAGAATTCTTGAAAAAATTGCAAGAATTCTTTTATAATAAGCACTCTTATCAATAGCAAAAATAGGGTTAGGTGGTTAGGTATTGTGTAGGTACCTTTAGGTACCTGCTCAACCTAGGTGCAGGGGAGTAGAAAGGCTGATCCAAATTTATTGCTGTAGCTACCCATTCAATGTAGAAGAATTTAAATTTTAGAATCGAAGGTTCATAATATAAAAATATAAAACTTCTCGGCTTTTACCCATTTTAAAATTTTTTTGGAATGAACACATCATTCAATTTGGCATACAGAGTACTAAAGATTTCATCGAAAACTTACAGCAGCTTGCCAAACAAAGGCTAATAGAAAAAAGAATAGAGGTATAACAGGCATAATATCCACGATTGGATTGAAAATAGCATAAGCTTCGGGTAATTTGGCAAAGAAAAAACTAGTAGGATAAAGAACAGAATTAAAACAGATACAGGTTAAACTAAGTATATTAGGCATAACAAGCATTTCATTCTTGTAGAGTAAATAATTGGATTTTTCTTGAGTTATTTTTTTAAGGGAAAGAAGGAAAAGGCAGATTCAAAATCTTTTTTCTTCGGACTTTCCCAAACACAAAATACCTCCTTGTATTCGCACTCTCAAATGAGAGTGGAATAAATTCGACTTTCATATAATATCTTAATAGAATTCCATGTAATGATCAATGCATTTTTTTGATTCTATATTATCCGCATGTGTAGAATACTAGCAAGAGAATATCCCTCCTTTTTTATGTAATTGAAATGGTATTGACGAATAACAAATAAACATACTAGTGTTTATTAGTGTCGCATAAAACCCGAAATGGGGCGTGGCCAAGTGGTAAGGCAGCGGGTTTTGGTCCCGTTACTCGGAGGTTCGAATCCTTCCGTCCCAGATTGTTTCTGATGAAACAAACGGTGAAATCATATAGTATTCCGTACGAGACAAAAGTTTATTAAAGAGAATAATGATATCTTATTCTTTCTCAGAAAACATAATAAAGTCTTAAGTCCAGTCAAATTGACTATCTTTATTTTCATGAAAAAATGGGATCTATCAAGCACATTCAGGATATGCCTCTACTATAAAATCACTTAGTCATATTTTTTTCTTCCTTTTGGTATTCGAGTTGAAGAAGTACGAGAATTCTATAACTACCAAAAACTTTCAATCTTTTCATTGGAATAGTTTATTTAGTTATTATAGTTAATTGTTTTTGGTACTGAAAAAATATATTACTACTAGAATTCTAATTCTAGTAATTAAATTAATTAAACTTTTTTGGAGGTTGATAGTTTATTTATTGAGGAAGAGTCAATCCTTCTTTTCTCACTTCAAGATTGATCATCTCGAGCCATCCGTTGAGGGTGGAAATTTAAGAATAAATAAGTTTTAAGCAAACTTGTTTAGTCGTCTTTTTCAAACTATGTTTCATTCATATGATAGAATTTTAATATGGGTTTAAATAAATTGGATCTTGGCGGAGGCTTCCCGGATAAATACTTACTTTCTTTTATCCATATTGCTCCATAGATAGCAAGTTTTAATTAGTATAAAAAAACTAAACCAATGACTATTCATGATTCCATCCATATTGGATCAATTCTCTATACCACTTTGCAATGAAAAGAGGAATGTTTGTTATGGTAAAACTTCGTTTAAAACGATGTGGTAGAAAGCAACGTGCGACTTGAAGGACATGATCGATTGTGGATTTTGCTATCCATCATTTTCCATAGTAATGAAAATGCTCTTGGCTCGACATAGCCTGTTCTATTCGTTCCGAACCAAATTTGCGCTGGGTTTAAGTAACATAGTACACGATGGAGCTCGAGAGGACAGAATTTTTTTTATCAAGGGAAAGAATCTAGGGTTAGTGAAAACTAATAAATTAGGCCAACTTTGTCAGTCTATCCTTAATATAGAAATAAATCGAAAGGTTAAAATAAGAAGAAAGTCCAATAAAAGTATATCAGAATCAATCCCTCTTATTAGATTTCTATAGAAGAGATAAATGCTTTATCGAAGGAAATAAGAAAAAAGGGTATGTTGCTACTCTTTTGAAAGAAAAAAATAGGAATTCCCGAAGTAATGTCTAAACCCAAGGATTTCACAAATCAAAGATAAAGGATTCCAGAACAAGTAAACACAATTTTCAATTGTCTCAACAACAGAGTTGGATTAGAATAAGGAATAAAAGTCAATTCGTTCGAAATGAGACAAAGAAAAGAGTTTAAAGACGACTCAAAAATTTTGGAAGGATTTTGCCTTCGAAGTTTGTCAGGCAAAATTAGCCCACTTGAGTCATGAGTATAAATGAAATTTGTTTTTTCTGTAAGGAAATTAATGCACGTCATAGTCTAATTTCTATTATTATCGACAGAAATTCGAATCATTTTCTCGAGCCGTATGAGGAGAAAACCTCATATACGTTTCTAGGGGGGGGCGTTGTTTATCTACATCTATCCCAATAAGCTGTCTATCGAATCGTTGCAATTGATGTTCGATCTCGAAGAGAAGGAAGAGATCTTCAAAAAGTAGGTTTTTATGATCCGATAAAGAATCAAACTTGTTTAAATGTTCCAGCTATTCTCTATTTCCTTGAAAAGGGTGCTCAACCAACAAGAACTGTTTATGATATTTTAAGGAAGGCAGAATTCTTTAAAGAAAAAGAAAGAACTTTGAGTTAATTGAAGAACTAAATGAATCAAAAAATAGGATAGGAGAAGATTATTAGTATTCCTAGTTGTCTAATTATTTAGACACAATTTACCTCTTTTTTAATCCTATTTGGATTTATATTATATCGTGCCAATCCAACATAAGCCCCTATTTTATTTACTTTTTCTATCTAATTTGTTTTCTTACCATTGTATTTCCATTGACAAAGGTCTATTGAACAAATAGAATTTGTAGATAGATGGGTCTCTTTATCCTCACTCCATATTCAATTTTTCCGCCTACACTTCGCTCAAATGATAAGGGTGTTCCTCTTGCATGTATTCTCATACAATATAATATATATTTTTTATAATATATATTTTTTGTTAATAAAAATCGCTAAAAATAAGGAGAATTTGGCCATCGTGATTAGGGTCGCTCTTTTTTTAACTTTACTTTAGTGGAATTTCACCGGACCTGTTCGTTTTGGCATTTGAGTGTTTTTCATGGTCGATAAAAAAAATCTTTTGATGTCTTGCTAGTTCAATGTTTTGACAGAAGCGCGCGGTGTAATTCCATTGATTTTTGGATTTCGATCGTATCTAAGATCCTTTTTTTATCTGGGTTGCTAACTCAATGGTAGAGTACTCGGCTTTTAAGTGCGACTATGATCTTTTACACATTTGGATGAAACAACAAATTCGTCCAGACTCTTGGTAGAGTCTAGAAGACCACGACTGATCCTCAAAGGTAATGAATGGAAAAAATAGCATGTCGTAATAAAATCAATCTTTTTTGAATGGAATCCAAAATTACGATTTTCTGGGTCTAATGAATAAATGGATAGAGCCTGGCTCCAATTCTGGTAAAATAAAAAGCAACGAGCTGAACTTCCTAATTGGAATGATTCCCCGCTCTAATTAGACGTTAAAAATAGATTAGTGCCGGATGCGGGGAAAGGTTGGGTTTTCCTATGAGTGGACCCTTTATTTTTTCTTTTTTTTTTTAGAAATCCTAATTATTCTTGATTATGGATTGAATAAGGGATGTTATGGATTGAATGTGTAAAAGAAGCAGTATATTGATAAAGAGGCTGTATTCCAAAGTCAAAAGAGCGATTGGCCTGCAAAAATAAAAAACTTGTTCTGTTCTTTTTTTTTAATTAGAACAAACATAAACTAATTGGGTAGAAAAGGAGCAGAAAAAGATCTGTGGATTAGACTCCCTTTCTTTCCAGGGTTTGTATTAAAAATGCAACACCCTGTTCTGACCATATTGCACTATGTATCATCATTCGATAAACCGAGAAATGCTTCTTCTCTCTGATTCAAGTAGAAATACAAATGGAAAAATTCGAAGGGTATTCAGAAAAACATAAATCTCGTCAACAATACTTTGTCTACCCACTTCTCTTTCAGGAATATATTTATGCATTTGCCCACCATTATGGATTAAATGGTTCTGAACCTGTGGAAATAGTTGTTAGTTGTAATAACAAGAAATTTAGTTCACTACTTGTGAAACGTTTAATTATTCGAATGTATCAGCAGAATTTTTTGGATAACTCGGTTAATCATCCTAACCAAGATCGATTATTGGATTACAAAAATTATTTTTATTCTGAGTTTTATTCTCAGATTCTATCTGAAGGGTTTGCGATCGTTGTGGAAATCCCATTCTCGCTACGGGAATTTTTTTGTCTGAAAGAAAAAGAAATACCAAAGTTTCAGAATTTACGCTCTATTCATTCAATATTTCCCTTTTTAGAAGACAAATTTTTGCATTTGGATTATCTATCACATATAGAAATACCCTATCCTATCCATTTGGAAATCCTGGTTCAACTCCTTCAATACCGTATCCAAGATGTTCCATCTTTGCATTTATTGCGATTCTTTCTCAACTATTATTCGAATTGGAATAGTTTTATTACTTCAATGAAATCCATTTTTTTTTTTCAAAAAGAAAATAAAAGACTATTTCAATTCCTATATAACTCTTATGTATCAGAATATGAATTTTTTTTGTTGTTTCTTCGTAAACAATCTTCTTGCTTACCATTAGCATCTTCTGGAACTTTTCTGGAACGAATCCACTTTTCTAGGAAGATGGAACATTTTGGGATAATGTACCCTGGTTTTTCTCGGAAAACCCTATGGTTCTTTATGGATCCTCTTATGCATTATGTTCGATATCAAGGAAAGGCAATTCTTGCATCAAAAGGCACTTTTTTTTTGAAGAAGAAATGGAAATGCTACCTTATCAATTTCTGGCAATATTATTTCTGTTTTTGGACTCAGCCGCGAAGAATCCATATAAACCAATTAGCAAACTCTTGCTTCGATTTTATGGGGTACCTTTCAAGTGTACAAAAAAGTTCTTTGTTAGTAAGGAATCAAATGCTGGAGAATTCATTTCTAATAGATACTCGAATGAAAAAATTCGATACCATAGTCCCCGCTACTCTCCTCATAGGATACTTATCAAAAGCTCAATTTTGTACTGGATCGGGGCATCCTATTAGTAAACCCATTTGGACAGATTTATCAGATTGGGATATTCTTGATCGATTTGGTCGGATATGTAGAAATCTTTTTCATTATCATAGTGGATCTTCGAAAAAACGGACTTTGTATCGACTAAAGTATATACTTCGACTTTCATGTGCTAGAACTTTAGCTCGTAAACATAAAAGCACGGTACGAACTTTTATGCAACGATTGGGTTCGGCATTTTTAGAAGAATTTTTTATGGAAGAAGAGCAAGTTTTTTCTTTGATGTTCACCAAAACAACTCTTTTTTCTTTCTGTGGATCACACACTGAGCGTATTTGGTATTTGGATATTATACGTATCAATGACCTGGTCAACCCTCTTAATTAATCATTAGACGAAATTAAGAAACAGGAAAGGGTTGATAAATGATCAAGAAAAAACTTTTCTATTTTTCATTCTGAAATGTTCTTTTTATTATAATAAAGAGTAGGTGAATCAACTTACTAATTAAAAAAATTAGTAGAACTTCCTCTTTGGAATAGAAATTGGCTATTTCTACATAGGGAAAGTCGTGTGCAATGAAAAATGCAAGCACGATTTGGGGAGGGATTTTTCTCTATTGTAACAAGGAAGAATTATCTACTCCATCCGACTAGTTCCGGGTTCGAGTCCCGGGCAACCCATATAGAAAAGACCCATCAAAGTTTTTCACTTTGACTCACTTCATTTACAAATACAAAATTATTGGTTTGGTTAATTTATGTTATATGGATAGCTAATCTTTGGGCTGACTTGGTTGACATTGGTATATAGTCTATGTTATACTGTTAAATAACAAGCCTTCTATTATCTATATTCTAGTTAATACGTGTGCTTGGGAGTCCTTGCAATTTGAATAAACCAAGATCTTACCATGACTGCAATTTTAGAGAGACGCGAAAGTACAAGCCTGTGGGGTCGCTTCTGCAACTGGATAACTAGCACTGAAAATCGTCTTTACATCGGATGGTTCGGTGTTTTGATGATCCCTACCTTATTGACCGCAACTTCTGTATTTATTATCGCCTTCATCGCTGCCCCTCCAGTAGATATTGATGGTATTCGTGAGCCTGTTTCTGGTTCTTTACTTTATGGAAACAATATTATCTCTGGTGCTATTATCCCTACTTCTGCGGCGATCGGATTGCACTTTTACCCAATTTGGGAAGCTGCATCTGTTGATGAGTGGTTATACAATGGTGGTCCTTATGAGCTAATTGTTCTACACTTCTTACTTGGTGTAGCTTGTTATATGGGTCGTGAGTGGGAACTTAGTTTCCGTCTGGGTATGCGTCCTTGGATTGCTGTTGCATATTCAGCTCCTGTTGCAGCTGCTACTGCTGTTTTCTTGATTTACCCTATTGGTCAAGGAAGCTTTTCTGATGGTATGCCTTTAGGAATCTCTGGTACTTTCAACTTTATGATTGTATTCCAGGCAGAGCACAACATCCTTATGCATCCATTCCACATGTTAGGTGTAGCTGGTGTATTCGGCGGTTCCCTATTCAGTGCTATGCATGGTTCCTTGGTAACCTCTAGTTTGATCAGGGAAACTACTGAAAATGAATCCGCTAATGAGGGTTACAAATTTGGTCAAGAGGAAGAAACTTATAATATTGTGGCTGCTCATGGTTATTTTGGCCGATTAATCTTCCAATATGCTAGTTTCAACAACTCTCGTTCTTTACACTTCTTCTTGGCTGCTTGGCCTGTAGTAGGAATCTGGTTCACTGCTTTAGGTATTAGTACTATGGCTTTCAACCTAAATGGTTTCAATTTCAACCAATCTGTAGTTGATAGTCAAGGTCGCGTTATTAATACTTGGGCTGATATCATCAACCGTGCTAACCTTGGTATGGAAGTAATGCACGAACGTAATGCTCACAACTTCCCTCTAGACTTAGCTGCTGTTGAAGTTCCATCTATTAATGGATAAGGTTTTTCTGCTAACATATAAGAATTTTTGAAGACAGAAATACCCAATATCTTGTTCTAGCAAGATATTGGGTATTTCTGTCTTTATTTTGAATCTTTTTTTCTTCTTAATCTTTCTATTCAGAATTCAGTTAACGACGAGATTTAGTATCCTTTCTTGCATTTTCATAACTCGTGAAATGCCGAGTAGGCACGAATTCCCCCAATTTGCGACCTACCATAGGATTTGTTATGTAAATAGGTATATGTTCCTTTCCATTATGAATCGCGATTGTATGGCCAACCATTGTGGGTAGAATGCTAGATGCCCGGGACCACGTTACTATTGTTTCTTTCTCCTCCTTCATATTGACCTTTTCTATCTTTGCCAATAAATGATGAGCTACAAAAGGATTCGTTTTTTTTCGTGTCACAGCTGATTACTCCTTTTTTCCTTTTTAAAGAGTGGCATTCTATGTCCAATATCTCGATCGAAGTACGGAGGTCAGAATAAATAGAATAATGATCAATGGAAAAAAGAAAAAAATCCTTTAGCTGGATAAGGGGCGGATGTAGCCAAGTGGATCAAGGCAGTGGATTGTGAATCCACCATGCGCGGGTTCAATTCCCGTCGTTCGCCCATCGCATTATTGCAAATTCCAAAAATGCAATTTTCCATATTCCTAGTTACGTATTTACTTACGGCGACGAAGAATAAAACTATCGCTATATTTTTTCCTTTTCCTAGTTCTTCTTCCAAGCGCAGGATAACCCCAAGGGGTTGTGGGTTTTTTTCTACCAATGGGAGCTTTCCCTTCACCGCCCCCATGGGGGTGGTCCACAGGGTTCATAACTACCCCTCTTACTACGGGGCGTTTACCTAGCCAACACTTAGATCCGGCTCTACCCAAACTTTTTTGGTTCACCCCAACATTACCCACTTGTCCGACTGTTGCTAAGCAGTTTTGGGATACTAAACGGACCTCCCCAGATGGTAATCTTAAAGTGGCCGATTTACCCTCTTTTGCAATGAGTTTCGCTACAGCACCTGCTGCTCTAGCTAATTGCCCACCCCTTCCACGTGTGATTTCTATGTTATGCATGGCCGTGCCTAAGGGCATATCGGTTGAAGTAGATTCTTCTTTTCTCTCAAAAAACCCCTTCCCAAACTGTACAAGCTTCTTCCAAAGCATACGGCTTTCTAGATGTATATGACGATCTCTAGACAGATGGATCTTATATGAATCATATGATGAAGTACCACATGAGTGGATATATAGGAAAGGAATCCAAATCTGCCGAATCGCTCATGTTATGATCTTCTACATCCTAGGTCTCTGCGTTCCGTCATCTGGCTTATGTTCTTCATGTAGCATTCAGATCGAATGACTCTATGAAATTACGTCGATACTTCCACATATTATGGGTAACGTAGGAGACATCCCTATTTTCCCCCGGGGGTCTTAATTACCACTGCTTAGCTTTCAATTTGCCTCTGACCATCAAATTAAATGTGAATAACCCGTCCTCCTCTCTTTGAAACAAGGGGCGCTTCCGGTTCTGTGCGTGCTTCAAACAATTTTGTCTTCTCCATATTACCATATCTCTAGAGCCAATAATTTTCTATGAGGAACTACTGAACTCAATCACTTGCTGCCGTTACTCAACAGTTTTCTGTTGAGGTCTATCCCGTAGAGGTAGTCAAATTGGATCAGTGATCGATTTCTAGGTTTCGTCGTAAACCTAATTGGTTACTTCCAATTACGTAAATCAATAGTTCAAACCGCACTCAAAGGTAGGGCATTTCCCATTGATATAGGAACTTTTGTACCAGAAACAATAGTATCTCCAATTATAGCCCCTCTGGGATGTAAAATATATCTCTTCTCACCATCCCCATAGTGTATGAGACAAATGTATGCATTTCGATTAGGGTCGTATTCTATGGTTACGATTCTACCAGATATGTCTTTTTGATTCCGTCGAAAATCTATTTTACGGTATAGGCGCTTATGACCTCCCCCTCTATGCCTTGCGGTAATGATTCCTCTGGAATTACGACCTTTACCACAACGGTGCCGTCCATGGATCAAATTATTTCGTGGATTGGATTTCACTTGCCTGTCTACGGTTCCCTTGCGTGTGCTCGGGATAGGTGTTTTGTATAAATGTTTCGCCGTATTATTAAGTATTCTCCTTTAGTTTTTTTCTCTATCTAGAAGTGGAATAGAATAACCCGGTTGAAGGGTAATGATCATACGTCTGTAATGCATTGTATGGCCCAGAATAGGTCCTATTCTTCTACCTTTTCCAGGTAGTCGATGGCTATTCACAGCTACCACCTTAACACCAAAGAAGAGTTCGACCCAATGCTTTATTTCTGTCTTAGTGAATCCCGATTCGACATTAAAAGTATATTGATTCTTTCCCAATAAACGAAGACTTTTTTCTGTAAATACTGCGTATTTGATTCCATCCATAAATCGACTTTCCCTCCTATGCTCTGAGTTCCAGTATCGATAAGAATTCGAGTTCTTATTGTTCTTATGTTATGGTATGAATATACCATACCAATTCGTTATGTATGGATGATGGATGAGATTCCATGGATAGAGAGCCAGTTCCAATAGACTTATGGAATGTTCCCGTTCGTGTGCATCCAGCAGGAATTGAACCCGCAAATTTACCAATTATGAGTTGGGCGCTTTAACCATTCAGCCATGGATGCTTAACAGGGATCATCGTACATCGTAAATAACCAATTTTCATATAGAAAGACATATCATAGAAAAATGAAATCGAAAATATTCCGAGATGGCAAATATTCGGAGATGACTATGAAAACACCTCTCTGGATCCTCGAATTGAAAGAGAGATTGAGAGGGATCAAGAATCCTAATTCTCGCTATTTGGAATGGATCCAATTCTATTGAGTCTGACTCATAGTGATCATTTCTCTTTAGCAAAGAATGACCTTGGTTATCAAAGGATTGAACAACCGGGATCCATTTACTTATGATACCTAGTTGGCATTGATAACAAGGATCTAATGAATTATGAGTTTAATAGATCCTCTTTAGCAGAAAGACGTATATTCCTTGCTCATTATCAGACAATCACTTATTCCCAAACCTCGTGTGGGACTAATCGTTTTCATTTACCATCTCATGGAAAACCCTTTTCGTTCCGCTTAGCCCTATCGGGTATTTTAGTGATAGGTTCTGTAGGAACTGGACGATCCTATTTGGTCAAATACCTAACGAAAAATTACGATTTTCCTTTCATTAAGGTACGAGGGCTTCTTATTCCACAAGAACGAAAGCACCTTTTCATTCTTTCATATACTAGGGGTTTTTACTTGGAAAAGACAATGTTCCATACTAAAGGATTCGGGTCCATAACCACGAGTTCCAGTGCACTAGATCTTGTAGCACTTAGCAACGAAGCCCTATCCATTAGTATTCCACATAAGAAATCCATTCTAGAAAAAAATACAATTAGATTAGCTCTTCATAGACAAACTTGGGGTTTGCGAGCCAAGGTAAGATCGGCTCGGGATCATGGGACCCTTTTCTATCAGATAGGAGGGGCTCTTGTACAAAATAGACTTACTAAGTAATAACCCCATAGAATCTATCTATATAAAGATAAAGAGGCAATCGTGTCAGGAAGCGGGTTTTTCTTTGGCCAAAAGGTACTTCGAACTTGGAACGAGCATGAAGAGATTAACGAGACTTCTTTCTCTTTTGAGTTTTTCTGGCGGACCTGCCGCGCAAGATCTTTGGTCTTCCCCTGGAACCGATGAAAAAAAGTGGATCGCTTCTTATGTACTCGCTCAGAATGATTCTTCTCTATCTATAGTTCATGGCCTATTAGAAGTAGAAGGTGCTCTGGTGCAATCCTTACCGACAGAAAAAGATTGCAGTCAGGTTGATAATAGTCGAGTGACATTACTTCGTCGGTCCGAACTAAGGAATCTGTTAGAAATGTTTTGAAATGGATATTGTTCTCTCTTTGATCAGGGATTGCTATATGAAAAGAAGTGGAGTTTGAAAAAGGGAACGGAATGCTCAAACCGGAACTGCTAGAGGAACGAATTTTCAATAGCATAACTTGGGCTCCTAGAATATGGCGCCCTTGGGACAATCTATTTGATTGCAGGGTTTTGTTCCGAAGCAAAGATATCCGCGGAGGCCGGTTCGTTCGTCCTATTCTGATATTCAGGACCAAGAGGTACTGGATTCTCTTTCGGATAGGCCCTGAAAGGAGAAGAAAGGCTGAAATGCCAACGGACCTCTGTCTATTCTCTAATTCACCCGATCCGATAGTACCCGTTTTTGGAACGTCCAGTGCCAAAGTCACTGAATGG
>NW_028260368.1:16082849-16099497 GCF_056163025.1 Triticum urartu | reverse complement strand
GGAACGCACTGTTCTTATAGAGAGAAAGGCGCTTTCCCATCTTCTTAACCTGAAATGAAGGGGTACCCCCGGGAAGAGATCCAGTGGAGACAGCTGGGCCTGTAGCTCAGAGGATTAGAGCACGTGGCTACGAACCACGGTGTCGGGGGTTCGAATCCCTCCTCGCCCACAGCCTTCCAAAGGGGGAAGGGCCTTTACTTTCCCCCTGAGGGTAGGAAAATCATGATCGGGATAGCGGACGTAAAGCTATTGAACTTAGGTATGCTCTTTCCTTTTGTCGAAGTGGAATCGTAGAACAGAATGTGATACGATGAGATAGAATGCAATAGAAATAGAAACAAGGATAGCGAACGGGTTACCTACTCCTAAGGGTCAAAGCAAGCCCTTTAATTCAATTCTTTATTCTTACATTAAAATTCTTACATTAAAGAATGAATAAAATCTCCCCAAGTAGGATTCGAACCTACGACCAGTCAGTTAACAGCCGACCGCTCTACCACTGAGCTACTGAGGAACAAGGGGGGATTCGACCTCCTAGAGTTCAACTCCCGCTCTCAACCCATGAACAATATGAGTCCGAAGCTTCTTTCGTAACTCCCATAATTTCTTCGTAGTGGCTCCGTTCCATGCCTCATTTCATAGGGAAGCCCAAAGTGGCTCTATTTCATTCTATTTCACTTCCTAGCACTTCCTATCATTTAATATCCATCCCTTTGGTCTTATTGACATAAGAGATGTCATTTATAGTCTATCTCTTTCTATATATGGAAAGTCAAGAAATTCTCATCGAAACATCGAGAAATTGTGCATATAGAAAACTCTAAAGAAAGAAAAAAAGGAGACCCATGCCATGATTTTCAAATCTTTTCTATTTAGTAGTCTAAGTTTCTCGATGAGGATAATTAATTCGGTCGTTGTGGTCGGACTCTATTATGGATTTCTGACTACATTCTCCATAGGTCCCTCTTAGATCTTCTTTCTCCAATCTTGGATTAGGGAAGAAGGAGATATTCGCGACTACTGGCGATTTCATTATGGGGCAGCTCATGATCTTCATATCGATCTATTATCCACCTCTGTATCTATTCTTTCTTAGCTAAACAGGTGGAAGATCTATCCAATTTGGTTATATTATATCATGGACTCGAAAAACGGATCTGAATTTGACTGAAATGCACGATCTTCACAGGTATCACTTTTCACGATACCTAAAAGGTGGAATAGCGATTTTCGAACCATTTCCTATAAGAGAATGGTTTCCATTACTTTGAGAAATGGATTCTTATATCAAACTATAGCTATTGCATTAAAGAAGAAAAGAAACTAATAGAAGTCGAAGACGCGGAATGATAGTGAATAGAGAGAAAGATTCTTCTGATTTTCTTGTTTCTATCTACTAGACGCCGTAGAGAATTGAGAATTTTCATGTCTTTCAATTCTCGTACTCGTAATTGGAAAGTTATGGAAGGAGACCCATCATTTTGCAATGAAAACAACATATAAAACTCTGGACAATTTCGAAATCAGGCCAAGCGTCTTAATACATATGCAAAAAAATTCATTATTGGCCCACCATTGATTAGAAGATTTAGCTTGTATGAATCGCTATTGGTTTGATACGAATAATGACAATCGTTTCAGTATGTTAAGGATACAGATGTATCCACAATTCATTTAGAGTTACTTAATAGTCTATTTCTTATACCATATCTCTATCCCGTGAAATTCTCGAGCCAAAAGATGGATGCATATGCTGTGTTTCATTTTGCTAAATGATATCAATTAAATGGTGTATCAATTCCATAAATTGCATATAGCAATAAATAAATCAGCAAAATTCTTTCTAATATTTTAGATAGAAGAAACATTTCTTCTATCTAAAATATTAGAAAGAATGTACCCTTCTATCCAAATCCAATTTGCATCGATAAAATAAATCCAAATTCCAGTAGTAGATGAATAATTGCAAATTTGTGTGTGTACGAGATTAGAATAACTTCAAAATAACTGACATAATTTTGTATTTTTCCTGATCAGAAAAATACATGAAAAAGAAAGGAGGTAGAAAAATTTTTGGATTTATGGTTAAAGAAGAAAAAGAAGAAAACAGGGGTTCTGTTGAATTTCAAGTATTCAGTTTCACCAATAAGATACGGAGACTTGCTTCACATTTGGAATTACACAAAAAAGATTTTTCATCGGAAAGAGGTCTACGAAGACTTTTGGGAAAACGTCGACGTTTGCTGGCTTATTTGGCAAAGAAAAATAGAGTACGTTATAAGAAATTAATCGGTCAGTTGAATATTCGGGAGCAGTAATTTAATCGTTCAAATTTTTTTCTTGTTTTATTATTTTTTTAGTAGTCTTATAGTAGTCTTAGATTTTTCATTTTGATGAGCCTCGCTTTGAGGAATTCATGGAATAATCCATTTTCATGGAATAATGAATTAAGGAAGAAAGGATATGAGTCTACCGCTTACAAGAAAAGATCTCATGATAGTCAATATGGGCCCTCAACACCCATCAATGCATGGTGTTCTTCGACTGATCGTTACTCTCGATGGTGAGGATGTTATTGATTGTGAACCCATATTAGGGTATTTACACAGAGGAATGGAAAAAATCGCGGAAAACCGAACTATTATACAATACTTACCTTATGTAACAAGGATATAGAGAGATTGTAGAAAGGGGATAGGATAGTTATTTTTGCAAGAGACTTGTTGTAAATTCCTTAACTTAAGAAAGAAAAAAGAATAAAAACACAGATACATAACATAAAAAAAAGAATAAATAAGACGAGATTCGACCTCCCCCTACATATTTAATTTCCTCTCCTATACAAAAACTAGCAAGACCCACTCCATTGGTAATTCCATCAATAACACCCTTATCAAAAAACTCCGTGAGTTCGGTTAACCCTCTTATACCGAGGGTAAAGACCCTAGTATAGAAAATATCTATATAACCACGATTATATGACCAACTGTATATATTTTTTTTTACTTGATCTAAAAATTCTTTTTTAGGATTTCCTTTGTAAAAAGAGTTTATTAAATCCAAATTCTGAAAAAAAGAATAAGCGGATCCATAGAAGATATATGCTATGAATAAACCAAAGATAGCTAGACTTACAGAAGAAATTGCATTAGTAATAAATTCATATGAATTTACAAAAGAATTAGAACTTTCCTGGGTAAAGTTTATTGAGGGAGTTAACCACTTTGATAATATGGTTAACTCTGCTATTCCATTACCAATTCCTCCATTATCAAAAGAGATTCCTATGAATCCAATGAACAAAGTGAAAAGTAGTAATATAAGAAGAGGAAATAACATAGTATTTCCCGTTTCATGCGGATAGGCAAAAGTTTTTTTAGCCCCAAAAGACGTAGTAAAGGATCCTATCCTATTTCTTGTATTACCTTGAATTTTTGGTATATTTTGTGAAAAAAAAGAAACTCCACTCTTCGTTGTTGATAAAACGAAATCCCTATTCACTCCTTTGGGTATCCTTTTTCCCCATAAGGATATTGAATACAAGGAACTCTCTTTAGTGCTACTGTAATTTTGAAAATGAACACGCAAATACCCATCAAATGTAAGTAAATATATCCGAAACATATAAAAGGCAGTTAATCCTGCAGTAAAGGAGGCTATTATTCCAAAAAAGGGCGAATACAACCAACTATTACTAAGGATTTCATCTTTGGACCAGAAGCAAGCAAGAGGTGGAATACCACAAAGAGAAAGTGTACCCCATAAAAAAGTAGTTCTTGTGATTGGAATGTATTTTCTTAAACCGCCCATAAGAACCATATTTTGACTTTTATCTGGTGAATATCCAACAAGAGGTTCCATTGAATGAATAACGGATCCGGATCCCAAGAACAATAAAGCTTTTGAATAAGCATGAGTGATCAAATGGAATAAAGCAGCTTGATAAGAACCTATACCTAGAGCTAACATCATATAACCCAATTGAGACATTGTAGAATAGGCTAAGCTTCTTTTAATATCTCTCTGAGCAAGAGCTAAAGTAGCTCCTAAGAATAGTGTTATTGTACCTACTAAAGAAATAAAACTCATTATCAAAGGTAAAGATATGAAAAGAGGAAGAAGTCGAGCTAGAAGAAAAATTCCCGCAGCAACCATAGTTGCTGCGTGTATAAGAGCCGAAATAGGAGTGGGCCCTTCCATAGCATCGGGTAACCATACGTGAAGAGGGAATTGTGCGGATTTCGCAACTGCACCAAGGAATAATAAAAAAGCACACAAAGTAGTAAGTAAAGAGTTAATTCCATTATTAGGAATCCAGTTATTAGCTATTTTGAACAAATCCCTAAACTCTAAACTACCTGTTATCCAAAAAAAACCTAAAATTCCTAATAATAGACCAAAATCCCCTACACGATTAGTTACAAAAGCTTTTTGACAAGCACTCGCTGCGATTGGTCGTGTAAACCAAAAGCCTATCAATAAATAAGAACACATTCCCACGAGTTCCCAAAAAAAATAAATTTGTATCAAATTGGAGCTAGTAACCAATCCCAACATGGAAGTATTGAAAAAACTTATATAAACAAAAAATCTCAAATATCCTTCATCGTGAGACATATAACCATCACTATAAATAAGAACCAGGATTCCTACAGTAGTAATTAGTATTAACATAATAGAAGTAAGTGGGTCAATCAAGTATCCAAATTCTAAAGAAAAATCATTATTGACGGTCCAAGACCATAGATATTGATAGATCGAACTTCCATTTATTTGTTGAATAGACAGTTGAACTGAGAATACCATAGCTATACTTAAGAGTAAAACACTAGGAAAAGCCCATATGCGACGAAGATTTTTTGTTGCTGTCGGAATAAGAATAAGGCCAAATCCCATTGACATAATAACTGGAAGTGGGAGAAGAGGGATTACCCATGCATATTGATATGTATGTTCCATAAGAAAAGAAATTGCAATTTTTACTTCAATTTTTACTTCAATTTTTCTATAAAATTGTTTCCGATTCACCAAACCAATTCTTATCTCTTTCTGAAAGAATAAATAAAAAGAATAAGAAAAAATACTGAAATTCTTAATTTTTCCAAAATTTATCTCATTGAAATAATTAAAAATTAAGAATGGGTTTAGTTGGTTAAATTAAAAAAGTTAATAAAATAACTAGGTAACGAAGTTATTTTATTAACTAAATAAAGATATTTATAAAAATAAAAAAAAAAAAGTGGAATCATTTTACTTTCTATTCATAATTCATTTTTATATTTCTTTAAAACAAAGATGAAACAGCTCTCTTGTTCCATAATTAACTGATTGAGTGAATTCCAATGAAAACCTATGTTTATAAGAAATTATCGAATAGTCCTTACTTCATATAGAACTAAAATTCTAATGACTATAAATTACCTAAGTTTTAGAATGTCTTGTTTAAGAGACTCAGTATTTTTTGTTTTGATTGGAATTCCTTTCCTTTATGGAATACCATTCTGAACTTAATTAACTATTTTCATTTTCCCTTCTTTTTATCCCCCCGTCTTATCTTATATGGGGGATAGGCTTCCATACCATATATCTATATATGGAGTATACTTGATATATAAATAGATATAAATAGATTTAAATGAGAAACCCTTCTATATATTCTATATTATTAAAAAAAAAGTATAAAATATATAAAGAAAAAATGTTAAAAAATTCTTGTTGTCTTATCCGCATTAGACAAAATGAAGTAAAAAATAATTCAAAATTTAAGTATCTTTCAGTATCTAAGTATAAATACTAATAAAAAGAAGAAAGAAGGATTGATTTGCAGCAATAGATGTCTTTCACATACAACTAGAAAAAAGTAATTTCCTTTTTGAATGGCAGTTCCAAAAAAACGTACTTCAATGTCAAAAAAGCGTATTCGTAAAAATATTTGGAAGAAAAAGACTTATTTTTCCATAGTACAATCTTATTCTTTAGTAAAATCAAGATCATTTTCGAGCGGTAATGAGCATCCAAAACCAAAGGGTTTTTCTGGGCAACAAACAAATAATAAGATTTTGGAATAATATGAATTGACTTATCAAAAAAGAATTCCAATTATTTAATAATTTGGATTCTTCTTTGAATGTACTTTTATGTGTCGAATTACTCGGTACAATATTCTTAGAACAAAAAACCCCTCTTATCTTATATATACAAGAAAAAAAAAGTTTTGTTTGGTATACTGTGTGCTAAGTATTCTTTTCCTATCAATGAACTTTTCATAATTTTCCTAATAGAATCCTCATATTCTATTAGGAAAATTATGAAAAGTGGAGTATTCTTACAATAGGACTTACAACTTCCACCTATCTTCTCCAAAATCATAAGGTTAGTAAATCTTATTAATAAGAGCATAAAGACTTTCATTCTAGAAATTTTTAAAAAATCCAAAAAGCCTTTTCTATTTATCCATTTTATTTTAATTTCATCATTAAATAGAAACCCTTTTGGATTTTTTTCATTGTATTGAAAGAATTTTCAAAATGTAAAGGGGAAATTAATTAGAAAAAATTAGTTCTATAATTGCAAGTTAGAAAAAAGAAGTTCCAACTCTTTCAAGCAGTGTTTGTGTTTCTATTGGGCAAAGCAAGAGTTTATTGTAAAAAAAAAAAATGGAAACGATACTACCAAACGAAGTCTATTTTAATGAAAACTCTAATGTTCCTAAATTTTATGGACTTTCCCAATATCGACGATTCCCAAGATAATAGCTATTATTCTTTTAAGTTACCTATTATTTGAAGTTAGCCGCCATGGTGAAATTGGTAGACACGCTGCTCTTAGGAAGCAGTGCTCAAGCATCTCGGTTCGAATCCGAGTGGCGGCATTCTTGAAAAAGAATACAATAGATTAGAAATCAATTCGAAATTTACAATTTTGTAATGGGACCTTCCCCTTATGCTATTTGCAACTTTAGAACATATACTAACTCATATCTCTTTCTCAACGATTTCAATTGTGATTACGATTCATTTTATAACCTTATTAGTTCGTGAACTTGGAGGATTACGCGATTCGTCAGAAAAAGGAATGATAGTTACTTTTTTCTCTATAACAGGATTCTTAGTTTCTCGTTGGGCTTCCTCGGGACATTTTCCATTAAGTAATTTATATGAGTCATTGATCTTCCTTTCATGGGCCCTGTATATTCTTCATACCATTCCTAAAATACAGAACTCTAAAAATGATTTAAGCACAATAACTACGCCAAGTACTATTTTAACGCAAGGCTTTGCCACATCGGGTCTTTTAACTGAAATGCATCAATCCACGATACTAGTACCTGCTCTACAATCTCAGTGGTTAATGATGCATGTCAGTATGATGTTATTAAGCTATGCAACTCTTTTGTGCGGATCCTTATTATCTGCCGCTATTCTAATCATTAGATTTCGAAATAATTTCCATTTCTTTTCTAAAAAGAAAAAAAATGTTTTAAATAAAACATTTTTCTTTAGTGATATTAAATATTTTTATGCAAAAAGAAGTGCTTTAAAAAGAACCTCTGTCCCTTCATTTCCAAATTATTACAAATATCAATTAACGGAGCGTTTGGATTCTTGGAGTTATCGTGTCATTAGCCTAGGATTTACCCTTTTAACCGTAGGTATTCTTTGTGGAGCAGTATGGGCTAATGAGGCCTGGGGATCCTATTGGAATTGGGATCCTAAGGAAACTTGGGCATTTATTACTTGGACCATATTCGCAATTTATTTACATAGTAGAACAAATCCAAATTGGAAGGGTACGAATTCTGCACTTATAGCTTTGATAGGATTTCTTATAATTTGGATTTGTTATTTTGGTATAAATCTATTAGGAATAGGCTTACATAGTTATGGTTCGTTTACATTAACACCTAAATGATTACATAAAATAAAACCTTCATGAAATGAAGGTTTTTACTTTTATGTTTTATTTGAGAACCCCTTGAACGCCTTATCAAAGGGTTCTCAAAAATTCGAGATAGATCTAATTATACTTTTTTACTTATTTCTGCATTATATACTTTTTTACTTATTTCTGCATTAATAGAGCAGACGAGTAAAAAAAAGCAAACCTATTTAGGATAATAATTGGATAAGAGAGCCTCTACCCTGTCAACGGATAGGGAGAGAACAAAATCTGGATAAATACCAATTCCTATTACTGGTAAAAAGATACAGATTAAAATAAAGAGTTCTCGTGGTCCAGAATCCACAAAATTTGCGTTTGGAACATTAAATAGCTTGTATCCATAGAACATCTGGCGTAACATAGATAATAAATAAATAGGAGTTAATATCATTCCAATTGCCATTACAAAAGTAATTAGTGTTTTTGGCATTAACAGAAATTTTGGACTAGTAATTAGTCCAAAAAATACTACTAATTCTGCGACAAAACCACTCATTCCTGGTAAGGCAAGAGAAGCCATTGAAAAGCTACTAAACATGGTAAAAATTTTAGGCATTGGGATAGATATTCCCCCCAGTTCTTCGAGATAAACAAGACGCATTCTATCAGAAGCGGTTCCTGCCAAGAAAAAAAGTGTAGCACCAATAAATCCATGGGATAATATTTGTAAAATAGCTCCATTGAGTCCAATGTTGGTTATGGAACCAATTCCTATAATTATGAAACCCATGTGAGATACAGAGGAATAAGCTATTCTTTTTTTGAAATTTCGTTGACCAAGAGAAGTTGAAGCTGCATAGATTATTTGGATCGCTCCTATTATTACTAACCAGGGCGAAAATAGATAATGAGCATGAGGTAACAATTCCATGTTGATCCGAATCAATCCATATGCTCCCATCTTTAATAATATTCCCGCTAAAAGCATACATGTACTATAATGTGCTTCCCCATGGGTATCTGGTAACCACGTATGTAGGGGTATAATCGGCAATTTGACAGCATAAGCAATAAGGAAGCCAAAATATAAAAGTATTTCCAAGGTTGCAGGGTATGATTGATTAATTAATCTTTCCAAATCTAATCCTGGTTCGTTGGAACCATATAAGCCCATACCCAGAACTCCGATTAAGAAAAAAATGGAACCGCCTGCAGTATACAAAATAAACTTTGTAGCTGAATATAGACGCCTCTTCCCCCCCCACATGGATAAAAGTAAGTAAACAGGAATTAATTCTAACTCCCACATGATAAAAAAAAGTAAAAGGTCTCGCGAAGAAAATAATCCTATTTGACCACTATACATTGCGAGCATCAGGAAATAGAATAATCGCGAATTCCGTGTAATTGGCCAAGCTGCTAAAGTAGCTAAAGTAGTGATAAATCCTGTCAATAAAATAGATCCTAATGAAAGTCCATCGATTCCCAATCTCCAGTGGAAATCGAAGACATCTATCCATTTATAATCCTCCTTTAATTGGATTAAGGGATCCTCCAGTTGGAAATGATAACAGAACGCATAAGTCATTAGAAGGAATTCTAATAAACAAATAGATATAGTATACCACCTAACGACTTTGTTTCCCTTATGAGGTAAAAAGAAAATTAATGAACCTGCAAATATCGGCAAAACAACAAGTATTGTTAACCAAGGAAAATAACTCATGATAAAGTGATAAAGACAAGATACGTTTTGACCAGAAAAGCCCGTGCTCGATTATTTCGAGCACAGGCTTCTTCGGTAAAGAGGAATCAGACGATTCGAGTGAAGTTTTTTGTAACGTATCAATAAGATAGAGCCATGCTACGTGTTGTTTCAGGCCCTAAATAAACGCGGACACTTAAAAAATCTGTCGGGCAGGCAGATTCACATCTCTTACAACCCACACAATCTTCGGTTCTCGGCGCGGAAGCAATTTGCTTGGCTTTACATCCATCCCAGGGTATCATTTCTAATACATCTGTTGGACAAGCTCGTACACATTGAGTGCATCCTATACATGTATCGTAAATTTTTACGGAATGTGACATTGGATCTATAAATTTTTCTTTTCAACATAAAATTTTTCGATCTGGTAAAAATGAAATTAGTACTATAATGAGTCATATGTATTGTAGACACCAGACGAAGCAATGGTTTATCCAAACTTCAAAAAAAAAAATCTATTTTTTAATCTGTTTGTGAGAAAGCGTGAAGAGAGCCAAGAGACTTTAATTTTGGATTTCAACAATAAATAAGAAATAAGAAAGAATTTTACGAATTGTACAGACGAATTCGAATTAGCCAATAAATTGGCTATCGTCTTTTCAATATAAATTATTGCAATATTCAAATTGCAATATCAATGAATTACAAATACAAAAATTCATTTAAGTGAAAAAGAATACTATGCAATAATCTACTAAAAAAAATGGATATTCTCAAATAATACTAAGAAAATAGTATTGATTTCTATTTATTTTAATATGTGCGCCTTTGTTTAGAGGATTCTATGTCTAATTATTCAAAAGTCTAATTATTCAATAAATTAGATTGATTGATACGAGTGGATTTCCTATTACGATGGATGGAAGAAAGAATGGATAGTCCAATAGCGGCTTCAGCAGCTGCAAGGGCTATAACAAAAATTGCGAAAATATCTCCTTTTAATTGGCGACTATCAAATAGATCAGAAAATGTTACGAGATTTAGATTAATTGAATTCAGTATAAGTTCAAGACATATTAGAGCTCTAACCATGTTTCGGCTTGTGATCAATCCATAGATACCAATCGAAAATAAATAGACACTCAAAAAAAGTACATGCTCAAACATCATTAACTAACTCCTTATCAATCTCGATTCATTTCAATATGAGGGCAAGAATTGAACCGATTCAATTAATTACAATAGAACAATTACACAACAAAAGAAAAAAAAAAAAAAAAAAAAGGAGGTATTTGTTGGCAGTAGATGGATTTTACTAAATCAAAATTGTGATTCTTTAGTTATTTATTTTAGATTTGCAATTCTTATAATTTGTACTTTTTCTAAGTTTTCTTATTGCCGAGCCATAGTAATTGCACCTATTAAAGAAACTAGAAGAATTATGGAAATGAGTTCAAACGGAAGATAAAAATCGGTTGCTAAATGAATTCCAATTTGTTGAACATTATTTATGAGACCCTGTTCTACTATTTGGTTTGATCTTGTAGTCCAAAGAATTCCATACCACGACGTATCTGGGATAGTAGTCATTAGTGAAAAAACAATAGTTATACAAACGAGTGAAGTGAACCCATCTCCAATAGTCCAATAATTCTTATCTTTAGACCATTCTGAGCCATTTACGAACATTACAGCGAATATGATCAAGACATTTATGGCTCCCACATAAATAAGAAGTTGTGCGACAGCTACAAAGTAGGAATTTAATAAAAAATAGAATAAGGATATACAAACAAGAACTAATCCCAGCGAAAAGGCAGAATAAATGGGGTTGGTAAGTAATACTACTCCTAGACCCCCTAGTAGAAGAACAAATCCCCCAAATAGCATAAGAATCTCATGTATTGGTCCAGGTAAATCCATTATGGATAAAAAGAAATTAATAGTATAAAATTTTTCATGAACTGACTAAAACTAAAGGATTCAAGGAAGGAAAAAAGGATTAGGGTATTTTTTTGTGTATAAACTTATAGTTATAAATTATATTATATCACGAAAATCTAGTCTGATTTAAAATAAGAAATAATTTCCAATAAGCAGTAGTTTTTCGTTTTTCTTTATAGTTTAATTTTAAAGTTTAATAAAGAATTATTAGATTTTTATAACAGAAAGACAAAATCAAAGTTTAGTAATCAGTAATCGTTCTTGAATTCGAAGATTTTTCTTTGTTTATTTTACTTTCAGACGAATTCCTAATTGTTTGAATTGTGTAATCTCCCATTATGGAGATTGGTAACCGACTTAAAGCAATTTGATTGTAATTCAATTCATGACGATCATAGGTAGAAAGTTCATATTCTTCAGTCATTGATAAACAGCTTGTTGGACAGTACTCAACACAATTGCCACAAAATATACAAACTCCGAAATCAATACTATAATTAAGCAATTGTTTTCTTTTAATATCCTTTTCAAATCTCCAATCCACAACGGGTAAATCTATCGGACATACGCGAACACATACTTCACAAGCAATACATTTATCAAATTCAAAGTGGATTCGCCCTCGGAAACGCTCTGGTGTAATTGATTTTTCATAAGGGTAGTGAATCGTTATAGGTAAACGATTTGTGTGGGATAAGGTAGTTATGAAACTTTGACCTATGTACCTTGTAGCACGTATTGTTTGTTGACCATAACTCATGAACCCAGTTACCATAGGGAACATATTCATTCTAAATATCTATGAAAAAGATATGTTTCTTTCTCTTGTTTGAGAGAGCTTTTGTGTTGAAAATATTCTTACTATTATTGTATTATCTTATTTATAGTGAAACAAGTTGAGAAGAGGTTGTTAATAAGAGATTGCCCAGGGAAATAGGTAAAAGAAATTTCCATCCAAGATTTAATAACTGATCCATTCTCATCCTCGGTAAAGTCCATCTTATTGTGATAGAAATGAAGAGAAATAAATAAGCTTTAGTTAATGTAATAAATATACCCATTGTCATTTCCAAAATTCCAACTGCTTTATTCATTTGGAAAAAATCAAAAAAGGATATATAGGGAATAGATAAATTCCACCCGCCCAAGTAGAGAACTGTTACAAATAAAGAAGAAACTAATAAATTTAGGTAAGAAACAAGATAAAATAAACCATATTTGATACCGGAATATTCAGTTTGGTAACCTGCTACTAATTCTTCCTCCGCTTCTGGTAAATCAAAGGGTAATCTTTCACATTCTGCCAAAGAAGAAATTAAAAAAACCAGAAAACCTATAGGCTGACGCCAAATATTCCATCCAAAAAAACCGTATTTTGACTGTGCTTCAACTATATCAACTGTACTTGAACTGTTAGATAATCATAGTCGGTGATAACATCACAGTTCCCACCGCTATTTCAAAACCGTACATGAAACCTTAGCTTCATACGGCTTCTCTATGATCAGAAAAAGGAAAGGACTGTTTTGTTCCTAGCCCCGGGGGCGTAGATAGAATTAGATAAAATAAAATAGATTTGAAAGTCCTAAATTAGACCAAAGGAATTCCGTCTGCTAGAATAAGAAAAAGCGCTTCCGAATTGATCTCATCCTTTATAATATAATGAAAATTTTTCTTTGTTCAGTAATAACTTAATCTTGGAATAAAACACTTGTTACTTGTTATAGGAATTCAATTAATAAATGGAAAGAGTTGGGTATTAGTTCATGAGCAATTCTGCATGAATATGGATAGAGGAAGGAAATAATGAAAATTTTTTCTAGTGCACTCCATATCTTTTTTACTATTCTTCTTTCCCCAGGGAGGGGGTATTTAAAAAGAAAAAATGGATAAAGGGTTAATTCGTTCTTGATAGCCATTTCCTTAACAAGTGAATGGGAACATACTCTGGATCGGAATCCGAAGAAAGTACTACTTGATAATTTCTACAAATTGCAAGTCCTTATTATGATTCCTTTTATGGGCAAAAATCTCTAATGTTTTAGATTTTCCATTACTAATCCTTTATGTACTTTAGTGTTCCTAACCCTTCACTAACTTTTGGTGGATTCTTCTTATGGATTATTAAGTTATAGTAATAACTAGGAGTATTCTAGTAATGGAATTCCATATCGTGAATCCTTTATTCTTGGCCGCTTCAAGATATGATGACTAATTAAAAAATATCAACCTTGGGATAAAGAGTTTACACTGCTTATGTTTACTTCCACTTTTTTCTTGTACGTAGGAAATGAGATTTTTTCTTTTTACTACAAATTTATAAGCTGTTTTGTTTCACTCATATAGCTATCTAGTTTAACTTACCAACCCAAATACTAAATAAGAAAAGGAATATAAATAGTTAATGGATTTTATAGGAAAAAGATCTATTTTAACGAATCACACGTAGAGATATTGCTAGCACACAAAAAGTTAATGGTATTTCATAACTAATGGATTGAGCAGCAGCTCGTAGACCGCCTGAAAAAGAATATTTATTATTTGAGCTATATCCTGCCATAAGAAGACCAATAGGAGCTATACTTGAAATGGCAATCCATAAAAAAACACCAATACTAAGATCGGCTAAAACAAAATGATATCCCAAAGGGATAACTAAAAAACTTAATAAAACTGATATGACTGCTATAGAGGGTCCAATGCTAAATAAAGAAATATCTCCTCGGGATGGCAGAATATCTTCTTTAAAAAGTAGCTTAGTCCCATCTGCTATAGCTTGAAGCAGGCCCAGGGGGCCAGCATATTCAGGACCAATACGTTGTTGTATCGACGCAGATATTTCTCTTTCTAACCACACAATTACGAGTACCTCTATTGTTATTCCCAAAAGGAGGGTCAAAATGGGTAGAATCGATATCAGTCCATAGACTTCTTTTAATAATTCCAATTTCGAAAAAGAATTGATAGTTTCTACCTCTACCCTATCTATTATCATTTCAACGATCAACTTCCCCCATAATGATATCTATACTACCTAATATCGTCATGATATCAGCCAATTTCATTTTTTTAACTAGCTGAGGAAGAATTTGCAAATTAATAAACCCGGGTGGACGGATTTTCCATCTCCAGGGGAAAAGGCTATCATCTCCTACTAGATAAATCCCTAATTCACCTTTTGGGGCTTCTACTCTTACATAAAGCTCTTGTCTTGACAATTCAAAATTGGGCGAAGGTTTTTTACCAAGAAATTTATACTCAAAATCATTCCATTCAGAATTATTTTCTTTCTTAAAGCGTCGGACTTCTAAATTTTCATAAGGTCCTCCAGGAATTTTTTCTACAGCTTGTTGAATTATTTTGATGGATTCCCTCATTTCACCAATTCGTACTAAATAGCGAGCTAACGAATCCCCTTCTTTTTGCCATTGGACTTTCCAATCAAATTGGTTGTAAGACTCATAAGGATCTACTTTACGAAGATCCCATTGTATTCCAGAAGCTCGTAACATCGGTCCCGATAAGCCCCAATTTACTGCTTCTTCTCCGCTAATAAAACCTACTCCTTCAACTCGCTCTAAAAAAATTGGATTCTGTGTAATAAGTTGTTGATATTCAACAACTCCGCGTAAAAAATAATCACAGAAATCTAAACATTTATCGATCCATCCATAAGGTAGATCGGCGGCTACTCCTCCGATGCGAAAGTAATTGTGCATCATTCGCATACCTGTAGCAGCTTCAAATAGATCATATATTAATTCTCTCTCTCTAAAAATATAGAAAAAAGGAGTCTGTGCGCCGAGATCCGCCATAAAAGGTCCAAGCCATAGCAAGTGAGAAGCTATCCGGCTTAATTCTAACATAATTACCCTAATATAGCTGGCTCTTTGTGGTATTTGAATATTCTCCAAGAATTCTGGTGCATTTACTGTTATTGCTTCTGTAAACATAGTAGCTAAATAATCCCACCTTGTTACATAAGGTAAGTATTGTATAATAGTTCGGTTTTCCGCGATTTTTTCCATTCCTCTGTGTAAATACCCTAATATGGGTTCACAATCAATAACATCCTCACCATCGAGAGTAACGATCAGTCGAAGAACACCATGCATTGATGGGTGTTGAGGGCCCATATTGACTATCATGAGATCTTTTCTTGTAAGCGGTAGACTCATATCCTTTCTTCCTTAATTCATTATTCCATGAAAATGGATTATTCCATGAATTCCTCAAAGCGAGGCTCATCAAAATGAAAAATCTAAGACTACTATAAGACTACTAAAAAAATAATAAAACAAGAAAAAAATTTGAACGATTAAATTACTGCTCCCGAATATTCAACTGACCGATTAATTTCTTATAACGTACTCTATTTTTCTTTGCCAAATAAGCCAGCAAACGTCGACGTTTTCCCAAAAGTCTTCGTAGACCTCTTTCCGATGAAAAATCTTTTTTGTGTAATTCCAAATGTGAAGCAAGTCTCCGTATCTTATTGGTGAAACTGAATACTTGAAATTCAACAGAACCCCTGTTTTCTTCTTTTTCTTCTTTAACCATAAATCCAAAAATTTTTCTACCTCCTTTCTTTTTCATGTATTTTTCTGATCAGGAAAAATACAAAATTATGTCAGTTATTTTGAAGTTATTCTAATCTCGTACACACACAAATTTGCAATTATTCATCTACTACTGGAATTTGGATTTATTTTATCGATGCAAATTGGATTTGGATAGAAGGGTACATTCTTTCTAATATTTTAGATAGAAGAAATGTTTCTTCTATCTAAAATATTAGAAAGAATTTTGCTGATTTATTTATTGCTATATGCAATTTATGGAATTGATACACCATTTAATTGATATCATTTAGCAAAATGAAACACAGCATATGCATCCATCTTTTGGCTCGAGAATTTCACGGGATAGAGATATGGTATAAGAAATAGACTATTAAGTAACTCTAAATGAATTGTGGATACATCTGTATCCTTAACATACTGAAACGATTGTCATTATTCGTATCAAACCAATAGCGATTCATACAAGCTAAATCTTCTAATCAATGGTGGGCCAATAATGAATTTTTTTGCATATGTATTAAGACGCTTGGCC
>NW_028260368.1:16025349-16065349 GCF_056163025.1 Triticum urartu | reverse complement strand
ATTCTTTGCTAAAGAGAAATGATCACTATGAGTCAGACTCAATAGAATTGGATCCATTCCAAATAGCGAGAATTAGGATTCTTGATCCCTCTCAATCTCTCTTTCAATTCGAGGATCCAGAGAGGTGTTTTCATAGTCATCTCCGAATATTTGCCATCTCGGAATATTTTCGATTTCATTTTTCTATGATATGTCTTTCTATATGAAAATTGGTTATTTACGATGTACGATGATCCCTGTTAAGCATCCATGGCTGAATGGTTAAAGCGCCCAACTCATAATTGGTAAATTTGCGGGTTCAATTCCTGCTGGATGCACACGAACGGGAACATTCCATAAGTCTATTGGAACTGGCTCTCTATCCATGGAATCTCATCCATCATCCATACATAACGAATTGGTATGGTATATTCATACCATAACATAAGAACAATAAGAACTCGAATTCTTATCGATACTGGAACTCAGAGCATAGGAGGGAAAGTCGATTTATGGATGGAATCAAATACGCAGTATTTACAGAAAAAAGTCTTCGTTTATTGGGAAAGAATCAATATACTTTTAATGTCGAATCGGGATTCACTAAGACAGAAATAAAGCATTGGGTCGAACTCTTCTTTGGTGTTAAGGTGGTAGCTGTGAATAGCCATCGACTACCTGGAAAAGGTAGAAGAATAGGACCTATTCTGGGCCATACAATGCATTACAGACGTATGATCATTACCCTTCAACCGGGTTATTCTATTCCACTTCTAGATAGAGAAAAAAACTAAAGGAGAATACTTAATAATACGGCGAAACATTTATACAAAACACCTATCCCGAGCACACGCAAGGGAACCGTAGACAGGCAAGTGAAATCCAATCCACGAAATAATTTGATCCATGGACGGCACCGTTGTGGTAAAGGTCGTAATTCCAGAGGAATCATTACCGCAAGGCATAGAGGGGGAGGTCATAAGCGCCTATACCGTAAAATAGATTTTCGACGGAATCAAAAAGACATATCTGGTAGAATCGTAACCATAGAATACGACCCTAATCGAAATGCATACATTTGTCTCATACACTATGGGGATGGTGAGAAGAGATATATTTTACATCCCAGAGGGGCTATAATTGGAGATACTATTGTTTCTGGTACAAAAGTTCCTATATCAATGGGAAATGCCCTACCTTTGAGTGCGGTTTGAACTATTGATTTACGTAATTGGAAGTAACCAATTAGGTTTACGACGAAACCTAGAAATCGATCACTGATCCAATTTGACTACCTCTACGGGATAGACCTCAACAGAAAACTGTTGAGTAACGGCAGCAAGTGATTGAGTTCAGTAGTTCCTCATAGAAAATTATTGGCTCTAGAGATATGGTAATATGGAGAAGACAAAATTGTTTGAAGCACGCACAGAACCGGAAGCGCCCCTTGTTTCAAAGAGAGGAGGACGGGTTATTCACATTTAATTTGATGGTCAGAGGCAAATTGAAAGCTAAGCAGTGGTAATTAAGACCCCCGGGGGAAAATAGGGATGTCTCCTACGTTACCCATAATATGTGGAAGTATCGACGTAATTTCATAGAGTCATTCGATCTGAATGCTACATGAAGAACATAAGCCAGATGACGGAACGCAGAGACCTAGGATGTAGAAGATCATAACATGAGCGATTCGGCAGATTTGGATTCCTTTCCTATATATCCACTCATGTGGTACTTCATCATATGATTCATATAAGATCCATCTGTCTAGAGATCGTCATATACATCTAGAAAGCCGTATGCTTTGGAAGAAGCTTGTACAGTTTGGGAAGGGGTTTTTTGAGAGAAAAGAAGAATCTACTTCAACCGATATGCCCTTAGGCACGGCCATGCATAACATAGAAATCACACGTGGAAGGGGTGGGCAATTAGCTAGAGCAGCAGGTGCTGTAGCGAAACTCATTGCAAAAGAGGGTAAATCGGCCACTTTAAGATTACCATCTGGGGAGGTCCGTTTAGTATCCCAAAACTGCTTAGCAACAGTCGGACAAGTGGGTAATGTTGGGGTGAACCAAAAAAGTTTGGGTAGAGCCGGATCTAAGTGTTGGCTAGGTAAACGCCCCGTAGTAAGAGGGGTAGTTATGAACCCTGTGGACCACCCCCATGGGGGCGGTGAAGGGAAAGCTCCCATTGGTAGAAAAAAACCCACAACCCCTTGGGGTTATCCTGCGCTTGGAAGAAGAACTAGGAAAAGGAAAAAATATAGCGATAGTTTTATTCTTCGTCGCCGTAAGTAAATACGTAACTAGGAATATGGAAAATTGCATTTTTGGAATTTGCAATAATGCGATGGGCGAACGACGGGAATTGAACCCGCGCATGGTGGATTCACAATCCACTGCCTTGATCCACTTGGCTACATCCGCCCCTTATCCAGCTAAAGGATTTTTTTCTTTTTTCCATTGATCATTATTCTATTTATTCTGACCTCCGTACTTCGATCGAGATATTGGACATAGAATGCCACTCTTTAAAAAGGAAAAAAGGAGTAATCAGCTGTGACACGAAAAAAAACGAATCCTTTTGTAGCTCATCATTTATTGGCAAAGATAGAAAAGGTCAATATGAAGGAGGAGAAAGAAACAATAGTAACGTGGTCCCGGGCATCTAGCATTCTACCCACAATGGTTGGCCATACAATCGCGATTCATAATGGAAAGGAACATATACCTATTTACATAACAAATCCTATGGTAGGTCGCAAATTGGGGGAATTCGTGCCTACTCGGCATTTCACGAGTTATGAAAATGCAAGAAAGGATACTAAATCTCGTCGTTAACTGAATTCTGAATAGAAAGATTAAGAAGAAAAAAAGATTCAAAATAAAGTAAAGGTAGGCGGGGAATAACCTTATTTATGACAAGTTTCAAACTAGTAAAGTATATCCCTAGGATAAAGAAGAAGAAAAGTGGGCTAAGGAAACTCGCAAGGAAAGTTCCAACCGATCGTCTACTTAAGTTCGAGAGAGTTTTCAAAGCACAAAAACGTATCCCTATGTCTGTTTTCAAAGCACAAAGAGTTCTTGACGAGATTCGCTGGCGTTACTACGAGGAAACTGTTATGATACTGAACCTCATGCCCTATCGAGCATCTTATCCCATCTTAAAGTTGGTTTATTCGGCAGCCGCAAATGCTACTCATTATAGGGATTTCGACAAAGCGAATTTATTTATTACTAAAGCCGAAGTCAGTAGGAGTACTATTATGAAGAAATTCAGACCTCGAGCTCGAGGACGTAGTTTCCCCATAAAAAAAAGCATGTGTCATATAACAATTGTACTAAATATAGTAAAGAAATCTAAATAACCTTTAGATCCATCTAAGATTTCGATTCCCAGTAAAAAAAATATAGAATAGAAAAATATGGGACAAAAAATAAATCCACTCGGTTTCAGACTTGGTACAACCCAAAAACACCATTCCTTTTGGTTCGCACAACCAAAAAATTATTCTGAAGGTCTACAGGAAGATAAAAAAATAAGGGATTGTATCAAGAACTATATACAAAAGAATAGGAAAAAGGGCTCGAATAGAAAAATAGAATCAGACTCAAGTTCCGAAGTAATTACACATAATAGAAAAATGGACTCAGGTTCAAGTTCCGAAGTAATTACACATATAGAAATCCAAAAAGAAATCGATACGATCCACGTCATAATCCATATTGGATTCCCAAATTTATTAAAGAAAAAAGGAGCAATCGAAGAATTAGAGAAAGATCTACAAAAGGAAATTAACTCTGTAAACCAGAGATTTAATATTTCTATCGAAAAAGTTAAAGAACCTTATAGACAGCCTAACATTCTTGCAGAATATATAGCTTTCCAATTAAAAAATAGAGTTTCATTCCGAAAGGCAATGAAAAAAGCCATTGAATTAACTAAAAAAGCAGATATAAGGGGAGTAAAAGTAAAAATTGCGGGTCGTCTCGGAGGAAAAGAAATTGCACGCGCCGAATCTATTAAAAAGGGTAGACTTCCCCTCCAAACAATTCGCGCTAAAATTGATTATTGCTGCTATCCAATTCGGACTATCTATGGAGTATTAGGTGTAAAAATTTGGATATTCGTAGACGAAGAATAAGTAATCTTGTCTTCGGATTCTGTCCATTGATAGAATAAAAAATGACAAGAGACTTTTTTCCTGAAATCCCTGCAAAAGAAGAAATTATACCTCTTTCTATAAGATTTAATGAAAATTGATAAATCATTTAATATAATTGCTATGCTTAGTGTGTGACTCGTTATTTTTTTCTTTTTTTTAAGAAAAAAACTTAGTAATTATAGAAAATTAACTAATAACCAACCTATTGCTTCGTATTGTCGAGATCCTAACTAAGAAACAGTCACTATATGAATAAATACCTCTATCATAACATAAATGAGTAGATGTGTCATATAGTTGTAGCAACTGCAATTTTTTCTCTAAAAAAGAAAAGGGATTCTAGGTTGTGAAGCAAAACTAAAGGGATGTGGATAAAGGGAGGGATGATAGAAAGAAGGAAGAGGAAATAAATAAGATATAGGATTCCACTATGTATGGTCTATGAATTACATCATAAAAGGCAATGTGATAAAGCATCAATATAATAAAAATAATAGAGAATTAAAAATTGTAACTTGAAACAAGAACTACAAATTTAAAGCAATAATAAAGAGCCGCCCGGGTTAATAAAACTGAGAAAATTAACTCGGAAAGAAATTTTTTGGAAGCTCCGTTGCGGGATTCAGACCTAACCATTCAAGGAGAAGCAGTGGGAACGACAGAACCTATGATTCCATAGGATTTTATTGAAAAGAATCCTAACACTTCATTGGGTGGGATGGCGGAACAAACCAAAAAAATTGTCTTATTTGGTAAGTTTATAAATTAACAAATAAGACAGGAAAGAGTAAATATTCGCCCGCGAAATTCTTATTGAATTAGAATACTTTACCGCGATTCAATAAGAGTAAAAATAAGGATTTTTTTAAGAAGGATTACATTATCTATAAATATAGAATTTAGATAAATATACACACACATCTGGATATATTCTAGATCTTCTTTTTTGACTATATATTATATTTTTCTGTTTTAACAAATTCAATATAAAAAAAACCGAACTTTTTCTATTATCTATTAATGTGTATCTATCCGTACCGTAATATTTTGGAATATTATGAATTAGAGAAATTTACATGCTTTCTGATTCCATTCGCGAGGAGCTGGATGAGAAGAAACTCTCATGTCCAGTTTTGCAGTAGAGATGGAACTAAGAAAGAGAACCATCGACTATAACCCCAAAAGAACCAGATTTCGCAAACAACATAGAGGAAGAATGAAAGGAAAATCCTGCCGAGGCAATCGTATTTGTTTTGGTAGATATGCTCTTCAAGCACTTGAACCCGCTTGGATCACGGCGAGACAGATAGAAGCAGGACGAAGAGCAATAACACGATATGCACGTCGTGGTGGAAAAATATGGGTACGTATATTTCCCGACAAACCGGTTACACTAAGACCCACGGAAACACGTATGGGCTCGGGAAAGGGGTCCCCCGAATATTGGGTATCCGTTGTTAAACCTGGTCGTATACTTTATGAAATGGGGGGAGTATCTGAAACTGTAGCTAGAGCAGCTATCTCCATAGCTGCCAGTAAAATGCCCATACGAAGTCAATTTATTCGATTAGAGATATAGAACCCTAAAAGGGGTATGGAAGATAAAAAAAAATGCTCGGTTTTTCTTTCTGGAAAGACAATATTTCTTTCATCCTTTTGCATTGAAATAACAAATTGAAATCAAAATAATATGATTCAACCTCAGACCCTTTTAAATGTAGCAGATAATAGTGGAGCTCGAAAATTGATGTGTATTCGAGTCATAGGAGCTGCTGGTAATCAGCGATATGCTCGTATTGGTGATGTTATTGTTGCTGTAATCAAAGACGCATTGCCCCAAATGCCTCTAGAAAGATCCGAAGTAATTCGAGCTGTAATTGTACGTACATGTAAAGAGTTCAAATGCGAAGACGGTATAATAATCCGCTATGATGACAATGCTGCGGTTATAATTGATCAAAAAGGCAATCCAAAAGGAACTCGAGTTTTTGGCGCGATTGCCGAGGAATTGAGAGAATTGAATTTTACCAAAATAGTTTCATTAGCTCCTGAAGTATTATAAATACTAGTAGGCGAAATTGAGACCAAAGAATTAATTTAGTAGATTGTGTTTTACGTATATGTTTTAAAATCCAAAATGAAAAAAAAAAAAAGAAAACATGTTGATTATAGAAAAATTAGGAGGAACCTAGAATTAGAGTCTTATGGGCAAGGACACTATTGCTGATTTACTAACCTCTATAAGAAATGCGGACATGAATAAAAAAGGAACAGTTCGAGTAGTATCTACAAATATTACCGAAAACATTGTTAAAATACTTCTACGAGAGGGTTTTATTGAAAGTGTTCGGAAACATCAGGAACGTAACAGATATTTCTTGGTTTCAACTTTGCGACATCAAAAGAGAAAGACTATAAAAGGAATATATAGAACAAGAACCTTTTTAAAGCGTATCAGCCGACCCGGCTTACGAATTTATACCAACTATCAAGGAATTCCTAAAGTTTTGGGTGGAATGGGAATTGCTATTCTTTCTACTTCTCGAGGAATAATGACAGATCGAGAAGCTCGACTAAACAGAATTGGGGGAGAAGTCTTATGTTATATATGGTAATCGCCCCGCCTATAGTGCTCGAATTCTATCTCGCCCTTCCTATTTTTAAAATAAAAATAGAAAAATAGGAGAAAAAAAATATGACAGAAAAAAAAAATAGGAGAGAAAAAAAAAACCCGAGAGAAGCAAAAGTAACTTTCGAAGGTTTAGTTACGGAAGCCCTACCCAATGGAATGTTCCGCGTTCGGCTAGAGAATGACACCATCATCCTAGGCTATATTTCAGGAAAGATACGGTCTAGTTCTATACGAATACTGATGGGGGATAGGGTCAAAATTGAAGTAAGTCGTTATGATTCAAGCAAGGGACGTATAATTTATAGACTTCCCCATAAGGATTCGAAGCGTATCGAAGACTCGAAGGATAGCGAAGATTTGAAGGATAGCGAAGATTTGAAGGATACCAAAGATTCAAAGGATTAGGTTTTTCTTTTTTTTTCTAGGGTAATAAATTCTAAGTTCTAAAATTCAAGCGAAGAGACTTATTTTTTCCAAAAGATTAGATTCATAGTTTAAAAAAGGATACGGAAATATGAAAATAAGAGCTTCCGTTCGTAAAATTTGTACAAAATGTCGACTGATTCGTAGGCGTGGACGAATTAGAGTCATTTGCTCTAATCCGAAGCATAAACAAAGACAGGGGTAATCTTTCGAAAAAGAACTTTACTTTCTAAAAAGTAAAAAAAAGTACCCGCGGAAATGTTCCAATTCCAAATAAAATAATTTCATTTAAAATAATTAAAGTAAAGGGTTTATTTTACCCTGAAACGGATATCTTTGTATCTTTTTTTCTTTTTTTTATTTCTAACTCATATTTATGAGATAATAAAATATGGCAAAAGCTATACCAAAAATTGGTTCACGTAAGAAAGTGCGTATTGGTTTACGTAGGAATGCACGTTTTAGTTTACGGAAGAGTGCACGTAGAATAACAAAAGGGGTTATTCATGTTCAAGCTAGTTTCAACAATACCATTATAACTGTTACAGACCCACAAGGTCGGGTGGTTTTTTGGTCCTCGGCCGGTACTTGTGGATTCAAAAGCTCAAGAAAAGCATCACCCTATGCTGGTCAAAGAACAGCAGTAGATGCTATTCGTACAGTAGGTTTGCAACGAGCAGAAGTTATGGTAAAGGGCGCTGGTAGTGGAAGAGATGCCGCATTACGAGCCATTGCTAAAAGTGGTGTGCGATTAAGTTGTATACGCGATGTAACACCTATGCCGCATAATGGATGTCGACCGCCTAAAAAAAGACGTCTGTAAAAGAATTAACCCGCTTTCAACTTTCATTTCAAGAGAAATAAACGATTCAATGATAAAATAATAATACTAGTCTATTATGGTTCGAGAGGAGGTAGCAGGATCCACTCAAACACTACAGTGGAAGTGTGTTGAATCAAGAGTAGATAGTAAGCGCCTTTATTATGGTCGTTTCATTCTGTCCCCGCTTAGAAAAGGTCAAGCGGACACCGTCGGTATTGCCTTGCGAAGAGCTTTACTTGGAGAAATAGAAGGAACATGTATCACACGTGCAAAATTTGGGAGCGTGCCGCACGAGTATTCTACAATAGCAGGTATTGAAGAATCCGTACAAGAAATTTTACTAAATTTGAAAGAAATTGTATTGAGAAGTTAATCTCTATGGAGTTAGAGACGCATCCATTTGCGTCAAAGGTCCTAGATACATAACTGCTCAAGATATCATCTTACCGCCTTCCGTAGAAATCGTTGATACGGCACAACCTATAGCTAACTTGACAGAGCCCATTGATTTCTGTATTGATTTACAGATCAAGAGAGATCGTGGATATCAGACAGAACTCAGAAAGAACTATCAAGATGGAAGTTATCCTATAGATGCTGTATCCATGCCTGTTCGAAATGTGAATTATAGTATTTTTTCTTGTGGGAATGGAAATGAAAAACACGAGATACTTTTTCTAGAAATATGGACTAATGGAAGTTTAACCCCTAAGGAAGCACTTTATGAGGCTTCTCGTAATTTGATTGATTTATTTCTTCCTTTTCTACACGCGGAGGAAGAGGGCGCTAGTTTCGAAGAAAATAAAAACAGGTTTACTCCACCCCTTTTTACTTTTCAAAAAAGATTAACTAATCTAAAGAAAAACAAAAAAGGAATTCCATTGAATTGTATTTTTATTGATCAATTAGAATTGACTTCTAGAACGTATAATTGTCTAAAAAGGGCCAATATACATACACTATTGGACCTTTTGAGTAAGACTGAAGAAGATCTTCTGAGAATTGACAGTTTTCGTATGGAAGATAGAAAACATATATGGGACACTCTAGAGAAGCATCTCCCAATTGATTTACTTAAGAATAAACTCTCGTTTTAAATCCATTGCAATTTTTTTTCTTCTTCTTTTTCGAGTTAGAATAAAAAGAAAACAATTTAGCATCTTTGGTACAATCTATATTTTCGCGAAATGGATCATAATAAAATGGATTTTAGGTATCTAGGGAAGATTCACTTGGAAGTAACTATTTCCTAGATACCTATGGTACTTCACGGTTGAATGAATCAAAAAATATCTAAAAAAGACCTAAAGTTAATGATTTATCAATGGGTAATGTTGCTCCAATACCTAACCAAAGAGCTACTACAGTACCGATTAAAAAAACGGTCGTAGCTACTGGGCGGCGAAATGGATTTTGGAATTTATTGACATTCTCTAGAAAAGGTACTGTCAATAAGCCTGTTGGCACAGAAACCATTAAAAGAACGCCCAATAACTTATTGGGTACCGTACGGAGTATTTGAAACACGGGAAAGAAGTACCACTCGGGTAATATTTCCAGAGGAGTTGCAAACGGATCTGCCGGTTCACCAATCATTGATGGCTCGAGAACCGCTAAACCTACATTACATGCAATAGTACCTAGAATTACTACTGGAAAAATATATAAAAGATCGTTGGGCCATGCGGGTTCCCCGTAATAATTATGTCCCATCCCTTTAGCTAATTTAGCTCTTAATACAGGATCATTTAAGTCTGGTTTCTTTGTTATTGGGATAGGTGAACTCTTTAGGATCCATCCCCCAAAGGAACCGGACATGAGAATTTATCATCATCCGGCTCGAGCAAGAGTGAAAGAAATAAGACCGCGGAAGATCCTTAATAGAATTAAGGTTTATAATGACTCAATGACTCTAGGCAAGAAAAGCTTTATCAGATTCTCTTTTCCGAAGTTGCACCTACAACTACTCATTGAAAATAATCCTATTCTTATGGGTAAATGCTCAATATCCAAGTGGGCTTACAAATTTGATCATGATCAATTGCTTTGTGGATTGTCTCATGTCTCTTGATTAGTTGGTATTTATCCCCTCAATATCGCAAGTTTCTTACCTCCAAACAAAATATTTACTTGTTACTAATAAAAAATCAAAAAGTTTAGCCTACATTCTTCCTTAGATCCCTTCTTTTACTCCGATAGTATTGCGGATCACAATCGATGCAAAGAAAATGAATGCATTTCCATACTATAATAAAAAGGTAAGTGTAATAAATAGAGAACTGGATCATGTCACATGACTTATTCCATTTCTACTCTATGGGATCTTACGGAGCCTGTTCATGGATGACATGGTTGCGGTATGATCATAGAAGATATTCTCCTCAAGTGAACCAGCCTATCCTTCCTAGGTAGGGGACTTACATGTTGATTGGATGCGGAGACACCTTTGGTTGTGAATTCTAATGTGGCAGATCCAATTCTTTATCTGCATGGCCAAATCAATAATTCAAGTCACACACTCCCATAATCCGCCTTTTTTCTTTCGTAAAATTAACTTCAACTATTTGTATTGTATAAAAATACTTTGGAGTTGAAGAGAAGTATCCAAATGACATGTGTTATTTTACAATAACCCATGCTTGTAGCAATGAAATACCAAAACCTACCCGATATGATATATGATAATTATAATTCTCTATGATATGCCTTCCCTATAAAGGACCCGAAATACCTTGCTTACGTATCATTGGAAAGTGCATTAACATAAATACGGCAGTAAGCAGAGGCAGTACAAAGGTATGTAAACTATAAAAACGAGTCAAAGTGGATTGGCCCACACTAGCACTTCCGCGTAATAACTCCACTAAAGGCGATCCTATTACCGGAATGGCGTCAGGTACACCTGTCACAATTTTGACTGCCCAATAGCCAATTTGATCCCAAGGCAAAGAATAACCAGTTACACCAAATGATGCAGTCAAAACAGCCAAAACCACACCTGTGACCCAAGTTAATTCGCGGGGTTTTTTAAATCCCCCTGTGAGATACACACGAAATACATGCAGGATCATCATTAAAACCATCATACTTGCTGACCATCGATGAACTGATCGGATTAACCAACCAAAGTTGGCCTCGGTCATTATGTATTGAACCGAGGAAAAAGCCTCTGTAACGGTTGGTCGGTAGTAAAAAGTCATAGCAAAACCGGTAGCGACTTGTACTAGAAAACAAGTAAGTGTAATTCCCCCTAAACAATAAAATATGTTGACATGGGGAGGAACATATTTACTAGTTATATCATCTGCAATTGCCTGAATCTCAAGACGTTCCTCAAACCAATCATATACTTTATTGAGATAGGTAACTAACCCGAGTCCCCCTCTAAGAGCCGTATATGAAAATTTCATCTCGTACGGCTCAAGCAGAAACACAAAAATTTTCAACGAATATTAGAAAAAAGGTTCAAAACTTCATCAGCCACTGAATTGGGTCGATTTGCCTTGAAGATATCAAATAAGAAAAATCCGGAATATCTTCTTTGTGATGATAATGCCAAAAAATCTCAAGTTGGCGCGTCTTTCTTTCTTCCTTTCCCTTATGTTGGTCATTAGAGGCTTCTTGACTTTTCTCTTCCCTATAAAGGATTTGTTTTTTTATGCGTAATATAGAAATTATCTTGTTGAGATCCTATGAATCAGTTCAATTAAAACCTTAGATTCATACTAGAGCCACGATGATTTAGTCTCAAGCTAAACAAAAGGCAAGGGTTCTTCGAATAAGAACCGCTTGATAATCATTTATTGAATCAGTGTAATGACTCGACAAAATCGAGAGAAAAAAAGTTGTCTTTTGGGCAAACAAAATTGGAAGGAAGAAAATTTCTTTTTTATTTTTATTTAAGAACTACTTGAATTTTTCAGTCTGGTTGCGAGGTCTTAATAGTGAGTATGAATCATAGTTCCATTTTTTTTTGATCCACTCTATCTATTTCGTGTTCCAGATAACTAGAATAAATAATATCTGACGAATTAGAATCATCTTGATAGAGATAACAGGCCCTTTCTATGTATTATCAATAGGATCAATTCTAACAAGTCACACACTCATATTCCAGAGATACCGAAACAAAAAAATTCCGCGGTCGAACTACCATAATATCTAGAAATGTAGATCTTAAACTAGAAAGGCTTTTTTGGATGGAAAAACTCTGACTTCCTAGTTTTAGTTAGTAGAAACCTAATTGGTTAAAATTCCGTCCAGTAAAACGGAAGAATTATAAATTTCTAAAATGATAGATAGGAATATAGCGAATAAAGCCATTGCGATCCCCATAAAAGGAGTAGTCCCCCAACCCGGGGCGACTTTCCCATATTCCGAATTCAAGGGTTTCAGTAAACTACCTGCACCAGTTCGTTTTGGCCTAGGTTTAGAACTATCTTCAACGGTTTGTGTAGCCATAAATTCTATTTAATCATTGGTGTTGACTTTGTATACTATTCCGTTGTAGTTGTAAATACACGATCTTTTCGTAGATCCATTGTAATCTTGAAATTCTATAAAAATGGAAACAGCAACTTTAGTCGCCATCTCCATATCTGGTTTACTTGTAAGCTTTACTGGGTATGCCTTATATACCGCGTTTGGGCAACCCTCTCAACAATTAAGAGATCCATTCGAAGAACACGGAGACTAATTTAAGTAAGAAGTCTCCCAGATAGGGGGACTTCTTACTTAAATGAAATTATTTTATTCTTTTAGTTGGAGTTGGTGGAACCTTAGGTGGTTCTCGGAAGAAGATAGCGAAAAAAATTATCCCTAAAGTCGAAACTAAAAGGAACGTATAAACCAATGCTTCCATAGATTCGATCCTGGTTTATTTACAATTATAACTTCCACACCTATTCATTTGTCATTTGGGATAATTTCCCATATAAAGAAAGAAAAAGAGTCAAAGAAAGGATGGGAGATGTTTCCCATGTCAAATCAAAAAAGAGAGGTGAAAGATACTATAACAATGTGTATCAAACTGCCTGTTTCCTTGTAGTTGGATCTCCCACTTTTTGGAATGTTCCAAATTCCACTTGAGCATCCAAATCTGGATCAATACCAGCAAAAACATCTCGGAACAATGTTCTAGCGCCATGCCAAATGTGTCCGAAAAAGAAGAGCAAAGCAAAGGTAGCATGACCAAAAGTGAACCAACCCCTTGGACTGCTGCGAAAAACACCATCAGATTTCAAAGTAGCCCGGTCTAATTCAAAAATTTCCCCTAATTGAGAACGCCTCGCATATTTTTTTACAGTAGCAGGATCAGAATAACTTACTCCATTAAGTTCGCCACCATAGAACTCCACCGTTACACCTACTTGTTCAACACTATATTTGGATTCTGCTCTTCTAAAAGGAACGTCTGCTCTAACAATTCCCTCCTCATCTACCAAAACAACCGGAAATGTTTCAAAAAAAGTAGGCATACGGCGTACAAAAAGCTCACGTCCTTCTTTATCTCTAAAGACGGGATGTCCTAACCATCCAACAGCTATTCCATCCCCATTGTCCATTGAGCCTGCTCTGAATAATCCCCCTTTTGCCGGATTATTACCAATATAATCATAAAAGGCTAATTTTTCGGGAATTTTAGACCAAGCTTCTGATAAACTAAGATTTTCGGCTAAACCATTGCTAACTCTTCGATATATTTCTTGCTGAAAGTATCCCTGATCCCACTGATAACGAGTAGGCCCAAATAATTCGATTGGGGTCGTTGCTGACCCATACCACATAGTTCCAGCAACTACGAAAGCTGCAAAAAAAACAGCAGCGATACTACTGGAAAGTACAGTTTCAATATTGCCCATACGTAATCCTTTATATAGACGTTGAGGCGGACGGACACTAAGATGGAATAAGCCCGCTAATATACCCAATGTACCCGCAGCAATATGATGAGAAGCTATTCCCCCCGGAACAAAAGGATCAAAACCTTCTGCACCCCACGCTGGATTTACAGCTTGTACTTTTCCAGTTAGTCCATAAGGATCGGATACCCATATCCCAGGACCATACAAACCCGTTACATGAAATGCCCCAAAGCCAAAGCAAGCCACCCCTGCAAGAAATAAATGAATTCCAAAGATCTTGGGCAAATCCAAAGAGGGTTTTCCCGTCCGCTCATCAGAGAATATTTCTAGGTCCCAATATACCCAATGCCAGATCGCTGCCAAGAAACACAAGCCAGAAAACACAATATGCGTACCTGCCACACCTTCATAACTCCAAATACCCGGATTTGTTACAGTTCCTCCTGAAATACTCCAACCACCCCACGAATCCGTTATTCCTAAACGAGTCATGAAGGGAATTACGAACATACCTTGTCTCCACATTGGATCCAGAACAGGATCAGAGGGATCAAAAACTGCTAATTCGTATAAAGCCATTGAGCCAGCCCAACCAGAAACTAGAGCTGTGTGCATTATATGCACCGCAAGCAATCGACCCGGATCATTCAATACGACAGTATGAACACGATACCAAGGCAAACCCATGGAAATACCCCTTTAGCAAAGAAAAATAGACACGATGTCGCTTTATTTTATCGCATTGAAAAAGACTATCCATATCCTATGTACCTAACCCTTCTAGGGGATTCTGTGTCAGAAAGCGCGAATATTTATTTCATTCCATTAAAAATAAGAAGCCAATTCTGTTCATAAGAAGAAAGAGAAGCAGATCTATTCTATACTCGATAAGTGCCAATATGCAATGGGTAACTTGGCCAATTTGGAAAAAACGAAGAATAGATCGCTACCCCTCTTTGTTTAGCATTCAAATCACCCATTCCCTTTTCTTTATTCAATCTGTCTTACATTCCTTATATGTATAACCTTTCAATCTACGTATTAATAGAATCTATAATATTCATATAGAATAAGAATAAAAATTAAGACAATAAACTGCGGATTCTTTCTTTCTGTTCCATTCTTACGTTTCCATATTAAAGTGTGGTTTTCTTACTTAAATTTAATAATATTAATCTAATATGCCCATTGGTGTTCCAAAAGTACCTTACCGGATTCCTGGAGATGAAGAAGCGACTTGGGTTGACTTATACAATGTTATGTATCGAGAAAGGACACTTTTTTTAGGTCAAGAGATTCGTTGCGAGATCACGAATCATATTACAGGTCTCATGGTATATCTGAGTATAGAAGATGGAATTAGTGATATTTTTTTGTTTATAAACTCCCCAGGCGGGTGGCTAATCTCAGGAATGGCTATTTTTGATACGATGCAAACGGTGACACCAGATATATATACAATATGCCTCGGAATAGCCGCCTCCATGGCGTCCTTCATTCTGCTTGGAGGAGAACCCACCAAGCGTATAGCATTCCCTCACGCGAGGATTATGCTTCACCAACCTGCTAGTGCTTATTATCGGGCAAGGACACCAGAATTTTTACTAGAAGTAGAAGAGTTACACAAAGTTCGCGAAATGATCACAAGGGTTTATGCAGTAAGAACAGGCAAGCCTTTTTGGGTTGTATCCGAAGACATGGAAAGGGATGTTTTTATGTCAGCAGACGAAGCCAAAGCTTATGGACTTGTCGATATTGTAGGGGATGAAATGATTGACAAGCACTGCGATACTGATCCAGTGTGGTTTCCAGAAATGTTTAAGGATTGGTAGTGTCCGGATTTCTTGTAAAGTTATTTCACAGCTAAATTCGTGTTTTCCTCGATTTAATAGAAAATAGAAAGACTTCATGATGAGCAATCATCAGGTTAAGATGGATCTAAACCAATCCATTTTTTTCTATATACATACAACATGCCGACGGTTAAACAACTTATTAGAAACGCAAGACAGCCAATACGAAATGCTCGAAAAACGGCCGCGCTTAAAGGATGCCCTCAGCGTCGAGGAACATGTGCTAGGGTGTATGTGCGACTCGTTCAGATCATGACTTCAAACAAATATAAAAAAAATTGAAGTATCCATGATTAGTACCAATGAATAGGATATAGCTTCTCTATCCTAGATTTCTATGGTATATGGAATTTATGGTTTCCTTTGGTGCAAATCCAATTATCTAAATTGGAAATAAGAAGCAATTCTCCCATTGGTAGCAAATGGTTATCCATTAAGCGGAGGAAATAGTAATAAAAAGAAAAAGGCTTATGCTCCTTTATCTTAAAAGAACGGACTAACAGGGTCAGCTACTTAGCCAACTTTCATAATTAAATACCGTCACTGTATGGATAACTCTTATTGTGAAAAGAGCTATTTACTCTATAATGGATAGGTAGAGCCAAAGAATGTGGACTATACAAGTTCGCAATACCTTTTGATGAAAGAAAGGGCTCCGGTGTATAGAGAGGGCCTCACCGTTTAAAAGGGAACCATAGAAACGATGGAACCCACTATTTTTTTTAGTATTATTAGAATGAATTTGTTATTTCGTATAGAAATAACTGAACGGAGTGGAATAAAAAATCGTGGTTGGGAAGGTTACTATAGCAAAAGCCATTGGAATTAATATTTTATATATCGGAATAATTAGTTTTGTTATTAATGAGAAAAAGGGTGGCTAAAAGAAGAGAAATCATTAGTTATTCATTAAGGTTAATTTGATTCAATGACCAGAGTTCCGCGAGGATATATAGCCCGGAGACGACGAACAAAAATGCGTTCATTTGCCTCAAACTTTAGAGGGGCTCATTTAAGACTTAATCGAATGATTACCCAACAGGTAAAAAGAGCTTTTGTTTCCTCTCATCGAGATAGAGGTAGGCAAAAGAGGGATTTTCGTCGTTTGTGGATCACTCGGATAAACGCAGCAACGCGGGTATATAAAGTATTCGATAGTTATAGTAAATTAATACACAACCTGTACAAGAAGAAATTGATTCTTAATCGTAAAATGCTTGCACAAGTAGCTGTATCAAATCCAAATAATCTTTACACGATTTCCAATAAAATAAAGATCATCAATTAAAGGTATAAATAAAGTAATATACTGGAATAATAAAAGATGAATTCCCGGAGAGGGAACTCCGGGAAGATACAATAAATTAAGATTAAGTGGTAGGAATCAACGAGCTGGATTACTTTCTTTATAATATATATAGGTCTGGCCCTTTCGAATTCGAATAAAACATCAACAATCGGAACTTAAGTTCCGGTTGTTGTTTCTTAAATTTTGGTTGTTGTTTCTTAAGTTTCGATTGGAATTGTACTTTTGCGTTAATTGAGGAATATGTCTATTTTTTCTGGGTCTAGAACCTGTAATTATTGAAATTGACTGGGCTTGAAATTGCTTTTCGTTCTCATAGTTACGAAACGGTAAGAAAGATAAAATACGAGCCTGTTTTATAGCAAGAGTAATTAATCGTTGTTGTTTCAAGGTTAATCTATTTATTCGTCTCGATAATATTTTTCCTTGTTCACTAATAAATCTATTAATTAAACTCATGTTTCTATAATCAATTCGATCTCCCGGGCCAATCCGGGGACGCCTACGAAAAGGTTGTTTAGATTTACGAAAAGGTTGCTTGAATTTACGAAAAGTTTGCTTGGATTTACGAAAGGGTTGCTTGGATTTATTAAAAGTTTGCTTGGATTTACTAAAGGGTTGCTTAGATTTAAGAAAAGGTTGTTTAGATGTATACATGATTTATTCCTTATTTAAAATTTGAAAATTTGAAAATTCACTTCTTTATTTTATTAATTTAGGATCCAGAAGAAGTAGTTTTTCTTTGATCCATATCTTATTTGATTCATATTATAGTATATGAATACCCTCTATACATATGAAATAATATCTACCGGAAATCAGATGAGTTGATTTGTATTTTGTATTCTATACTATGTTTTCTTTATATATTAAATATGAAGTTCTTACTCTTTCTGTTGTTTGGAAAGATCAAACACACGATGTTCCTATTTCTTTATTTCGTGATGAGTCGTATGCTTGCGACAATAACGACAAAATTTTTTGAATTCTAATTGTCCGGGTGTATTGTGGCGATTCTTTTGAGTACTATATCTAGAAATCCCCGTCGATTCCTCATTGGCACCTTTTCGAACACAACTGATGCATTCCAAAATAACTCTGATTCTAACATCTTTTCCCTTGGCCATGAACCTCCTTTTCTTTTTGGATTGACTTAACTTAATTCTTCTACTTATTCTTTTATTCTTCTATTTTGAATCCGAAGAAGAAGAATAAAATTCATTAGAATAATTTTTTTTTATTCTTTAATTAAGTAATAAAAAATAGAGAAATAATTAAAGAATACAATCCTTGTCGAATTAGCAAAGATTTTGGTTCGAAATCCTTTCATTTAATTAGCCAGCCCCGCCTTTTCTATGCTCTGATTTCTGAGGCCTTATTTAGCTTGGGTACCCCTTTAAATTGAATTTCTATTTTCAAAAATGGGGTTTACCAAATTTTTAATGACTCTGAGGTTCAACCCAATCCATCTTTTCTTTCTTTTTCCTTCCGATACTAAAAAAAGATTGAAAAGGATCAAATTTTGTCATATCACGAAGAAATCTATCCCTCCCATAGCAATAACTAGAATTAAAAAAAAGGGAATGACAAAGCATCTGGGAATAAACGATTAATTTCTATCAATAAACCTGCTAAAGCACCAAACCATAGAGTACTTAGCACGGGTGCTACAGAGAGATATGTTTTTATATCCCGCATTGAAAATCCTCCTTCCTTGTTGGAATACATATATGATCATAAACTCTTGCCCAAGATTGTTATGCTATATATAAAATGAACCATATCGACGAAATTTTCCTATCCCTAAAAAAGAAAAAGATGACCCCTTCTTCCTATATATTACCAAGGAAAAGTAATCCTTCTTTTATAGGCGAAATTATATTGGATTTTATATGTATATAATTCCTTAATTATATGAGACCAAAAAGAAGAAATGACACGAGGGTTCTATATATAGATAGAGAAAGAAAGAAGAAGAAAATTATGATGTGGAAAAGAAGACAGGAATTGTGTACAATGGCATTGTACAACAATTTAATTTGGAAAAGGGATGTAGCGCAGCTTGGTAGCGCGTTTGTTTTGGGTACAAAATGTCACAGGTTCAAATCCTGTCATCCCTACCTATTACTTCTTTCTTCTTTATAGGCAGTAGCGACGAGATCAATTAAAGTAAAGTGGGTATAACTTGAATTTGTGGAGACTATACGTACGTGAGATACATTAGGAATAGAAAAAGATTTTCTTTTTGAATGAATGAAAGCGCTCTTAGTTCAGTTCGGTAGAACGCGGGTCTCCAAAACCCGATGTCGTAGGTTCAAATCCTACAGAGCGTGATTCCATCTATTTTATGTCGAAGCAGAGTAAAATAACTTAACAAAATTGAATTGTAACTCCAATTTCAATTTGACCTCCTCTCTGGTCTGGAGGAGGTCAATCAAAAAAAAAAAATGACTCAATCAAAGATCCAACTGATCCCCACGCCTGTATTGCAAATACGCAGTCACGAATAATCCCGCTAAAGTAATAGGAATTAGGCCTAAGACGATTCCAAATAGAAAAACTTCAATCATTTCGATTTGTTCGATGGGGATAAAAAAAGAGGTACGATCTATCCCTAAATAGTACTCTAAATTATCCACGAATCTCAATGACCAAGAAAAGAATTCCTAATTAGTCTGGAAAAGAGTCGTAGAATGCCAGGAATCCCAAAGAAAGATTTTTCTTTTCTGAATTATAATTATTCAGTCAATTCAAATAAGGCGTATCTTGTTCAAGCCAATAAATAGAGCTGGGGTTATAGTTAAAGCAGCCAGTAGAAAACCAAAATAACTAGTTAAAGTAAGCATGAAAGAGTTAAATTCCATTTATTTTTTTTTACTACACTACATATGTTGGTAAAGCATTTACCTAAGTTATGGAAAATTCATAATTCATCAGTTATTTTAGATAATACTAAAAAACAAGATAGAGTAAGATACAGAAGTGTAAAAGAAAGTGGATTCATCAGATGATACATGAGTCCCTAATTCCGAATCAAGAGATTTGTTGTGGAATTTGTCAATTGAGTAAAGTAATAATATTAAGAACTAGATCATCTAACCCCATTGAATGAAAAAAAGAAATTCAATTTTCAGGGAAATTTTTGAATAAGAGATAAATAAACAATTGAATTTGAAAAAAAAAACTTCTTTCTATTTTGGATAATTTCTTTTTCAATAGGACCCTCTTTTTGGAGTGAACGATCGAATATTCCCCTATTCCTTCTTATTTTAACTGATTGTATTCCATATGGAATAAGAGGAGAACAAAAGCATTCCACGACCTGCCAAGGGGCTGTTAAAAAAAAAAAAAAAAGAAAGCTCTTCCTTGAATTTACTTTATTTTTATTCCTTTTTCGAACTCCAACCAAAGTAGATTCGAAGACGAGTCACTTCAATTATCCTTTTAAGTTCTATTCTATCTTCTGTCTTTCCCTATTTCATCTCGTAAAGTTCCGCGCTCGCAGTTTGGTCAAGAAAGTTAGACCTAATCCAACAAACAATACAAGGATGAATTACGAATTATGAAAGGATAGATTTCACATATACTTGTCCTTGTATTGTGTCAGTATGAGAATATCCTTCCTAAATTATTTATCCAAACCTATTGATCATTAACTTAGATTTTCCCAAGATTTTGGCTGCTATTCCGAATTACTCTATTATTCCGAAGCCAATGAAAAGTAAGTAGAACCTACAAAAATGGGGTTTTCTATTGATGCCTTGAATAACATATAGCTTACCTATAGACAAAAAAAAAATAAAAAAGTAATTATGTTTCGGAACCAGGCAAAACCAGATTGCTGTGCCATAGGAAGGATAGCTATACTAATTCGGTATACTCAAAATACACCTTTGGTACAAAATTGACAATCTCACAAGGATGAAATATCAGTAATTTTCTATTTACTGGTCGATCCCATCTTTTACGGAATCAATTCCTTTTTTGAATGTACAAAAATTTTGGGAGTTCAGCATGTCTGGAAGCACGGGAGAACGTTCTTTTGCTGATATTATTACCAGTATTCGATACTGGGTTATTCATAGCATTACTATACCTTCCCTATTCATTGCGGGTTGGTTATTTGTCAGTACGGGTTTAGCTTATGACGTGTTTGGAAGTCCTAGGCCAAACGAGTATTTCACGGAAAGCCGACAAGGAATTCCGTTAATAACCGACCGTTTTGATTCTTTAGAACAACTCGATGAATTTAGTAGATCCTTTTAGGAGGCCCTCAATGACCATAGATCGAACCTATCCTATTTTTACAGTGCGATGGCTGGCTATTCACGGACTAGCTGTACCTACTGTTTTTTTCTTGGGATCAATATCAGCAATGCAGTTCATCCAACGATAAAACAAATTCCAACTATAGAACTATGACACAATCAAACCCGAATGAACAAAATGTTGAATTGAATCGTACCAGTCTATACTGGGGTTTATTACTCATTTTTGTACTTGCTGTTTTATTTTCCAATTACTTCTTCAATTGAGAGAAAGAAAGAGACTAATAAGAATTCTCTTATCCCATTTGGAAGGATACCATCCTTATAACTACCCATGACTGTTTTTGTCTCTAGCATGACCAATTGATAAAATGTGGAGGAAAGTAGGGGAAATGGCCGATACTACTGGAAGAATTCCTCTTTGGCTGATAGGTACTGTAGCTGGTATTGCTGTGATTGGTTTAGTAGGTGTTTTCTTTTATGGTTCATATTCTGGATTGGGTTCATCTCTATAGTAATCGGAGGGACCAGATTGTAAACATGAAAAAGTAGGAGCTTAGCGGGTCCTTACCCCCCTTTATCTGATTAGAGCGGAAAGGACCCGCGGAATTTTTATTTTACTCTTATAACGCGAATTGAATCTATTCGATTCACTCTTATGAAGCAACAAGAAAAAGAGATCACTCGAGGATCCAATATCTTATTCCACGAAGGAAGTATCCTGAAAATCCTTGATTTAGTTTCGAGTAATAAACTAATAAAACCTTAATCAAAACTATTCAACTAGCCTAAAAATAAAAAAACCTTCAATGGAAGAGTTTACTTTTTTTTTGCAAAATTTCTGTAAATTTGAAGTTGAACTTAATTAAACAAGCCAAGCAATTTGCTCACAATCACAAGAAATTTTTCCCCCGCCATATTTTCTTCCCCTCTGTTTGTCCACTACCTCGGCTAAACCTAAGCAAAAGAAAAAGAGGTCCAAGAGACAGACCCGAATAAAGAAGAAATAGTAATCTTTGACGAATTAGGAAGAAAAAGGATTCTTATTTTGATACAAGAAGAATCGGCACAAGAAAAAGGCTTTTTCTTGTGCCGAATAGACGATTAAGAAGACCTGCAATCCCTCCGAAAAAGAAGAAATTTTAATTTGATTGTTCTCGCCTTTGCCTTGGATTCTCTTCTTTTGCATGGGATATAAATAAGGAATTCCAGACATCTCATAAACAAAAAGCAGTCTAAACAAAAAAAGGATTTCCAAAATAGATCATAGATAATTCTAGCAATTGCCAATAAATCGAGGCTTTTTACCAACTTGATGGTAAGAAATCCCGGGACCTAGAAATTCATTTCGTACAATTGAACCTTTTCAAACTGTTTCTTTTTGAGAACCAAAAAAACTTGTGCCAAAATAACGGATGCGAAGAAGAACAAAAGGCCTTGGACACGTAATGGATCCTGAAGCACGATTTCTGCGTCCCCCTGACCAAAACCTCCCACATTAGGATTGCTTGTTAATGGTTGATCAAGCTTGATGGATTCCCCCTCTGAAACAAGAAGTTCTGGTCCGGGAGGTATAATATCAATCACTTGGCGTCCATCTGATGCATCAACTATGGATATTTCATACCCCCCCTTTTCTTTACGTAGTATTTTTCTTACTATACCTGTTGACGTAGCATTATAGACTGTATTGTTACTCTTGCTACCATCAGGATAGATCTGTCCTCTTCCTCGGTTTCCCCCTACATATATGGGATATTTTAAGAAATGAGCATCTTTCTTCGTAGCAGGATCAGGGGAAAGAATGGGAAAGACAATTTCACTATATTTCTTACCGGGAACAGGGCCTATCACAAGAATGTTTTTTTTATCGGGACGATAACTCTGAAAAGCAAGATTTCCTATCTTTTCTTTTAACTCAGGGGAAATACGATCGGGCGGCGCTAATTCGAATCCCTCGGGCAAAATAAGAACAGCACCTACATTCAACCCTCCCTTTTTTCCATTAGCAAGAACTTGTTTCAATTGCATATCATAAGGAATTCGAAGAACTGCTTCAAATACAGTATCGGGAAGCACAGCTTGGGGAACTTCAATATCGACGGGCTTGCTAGCTAAATGGCAATTGGCACATACAATTCGTCCAGTTGCTTCTCGTGGGTTTTCATAACCCTGCTGCGCAAAAATGGGATATGCATTTGAAATAGATGTCCGAGTTATTACGTATATCATGATCGATACAGAAATCGATCGAGTTATCTGTTCCTTTACCCAAGAAAAAGTATTTCTATTTTCCATGTCCAATCGCAGATCCCAGAATTTCTACAATAAATTAGATAGGTAGCTAAGCTAATCTAGTTCCCTATACACGAATCTGTTGTCATTCTACTGCAACAGTTGTACTGCAATGATGAATACCTTAAAGTAGGTATAAATAGAAAGAATTTTGCTAAAATGGAAAAGGGCTTTCTTTCTAAAAAAAGATGCTTGCTAATTTGATTAATATTAATATCGGGAGATCAAATGAATTTATGCTTCACTAATTGAATGATAAATGACTACAAGCGAAGGAGATAGACGATTTAAACAAAAAAAGACCCAAAATTTCAAACATGTATCTAGAATTACTGGAAAACTACAAACAAAAATAGTGAAAATAAGCTCGTTAGGAGCCCATCCAAAATCGTTGTAGACCCAACGAATTACTAGTTCCCAACCACGGGTGGAGTGAAATCCAACAAAAAAATCAGTAACTAAAAGAATAAAAAAAGCTTTTATTGAGTCATTTAAATTATAGAAGAATTCCTGAACCCAAGAATTCAAAATGACAAGTTCCTCTTTACCCAGAAAAAAAGAACCACTTAGAATAGCCAAACAGATTATATTTGTCGAGAAATGCAAAATGGTATGGAGATGATCCTCATTATTTATTTTGACCCATTGTATTATTTCCTTGTGTATTCCTGTAGGAGGTTTTTGTACATGTGTCTTTAGTTTCCCTTTTATCATCTCGTCCAAGAGAGAAAGTTCTTCTAATTCTATGAATCTTTCTAGAATCCTTTTCTCTTGAATATCAGTTAAGAGAGTTTCGGATTGCCTGGTATTCCACCAATTCTTAATCCAAAGTTCCAGACATTTGTTAAATGAGGAAGAGACCCCCCAAGGCAAAAGTACGATAAATACAAGATATAGTAAAGAAGGCAATGCTTTCTTTTTTTTCATTTTTGATCTGTAAATGGAGTTGTTAATGAATATGCTTCATTCGCTGACTCTATTCCATTCCCTGACTCTATATGATGATATTTCTATTTCATGATATTTCTATTTCTTTGAAGCAAAAACTCTATAGGTTTGATACCCTGTATCTATTCTTCTTTTTTGTATATTAGTTATTAGTGGAATTTCAGTGCATTGGGTTCTTTCTTAGATCTAGATGGAATGAAATAGTGAAATAGAATAAAAAAAAAGCCCTTTCGGATGAAAAAGGAAGAATAGTATGCGATATATCTAACTTGGATAAAAAAAAATTAAAAGCAAATTTCTCTTATCCTCGTTTGTTCCTTCCTTTAGATAAATACTTAAAAATCCCCTTACAATAACAAATCCAATTTAGAAGGGACTTCCTCCCTGTGTTGAGAAAACTTTTCTTCTTCCAATTCTTCTTTTCTTCATTCAACTCAGTTCAAAAAAGATACCTCAAAATACTTCAATTGGTACGCGCAAGAAATAGGCCAATTCGGCAGCTTTTTGTTCAATTTCTCGTGGAGTAAAAAATTTATCATCAGTACGAGTCAAGGGAATGATCCCCTGGCCCCGGATTTCCATATAAAGAATACGACGAGGATAAAGACCCTCTTTAACCTGAATTCTAATTGATTGGATATCCCGCATAAGGAATCGAAGGAAGACGCGACGTTTTATTCCAGGGAATCCCCAACGAAAAATGCACACTATTCCCTCTTTTCTATCGAATCGGTCATAACCACTACCTACATTCCACAAAATAGTACACCACAAGTAGGAGCTAATGAATAGGCCTGCGATTCCGTAGAAAGACATCACGACCCCCTGCGGAAAAAAAAGAATTTCTTGAGATGGAAGTATAGATATAATATTCTTACCAAGATAACTGGAAATCCCAACCGATAAGAATCCTAGTGAACCTAGAAAAAGAATACAGGCCCAGAAAAAATTACCCCTTTTTCGAGAACCTTTTAGAAGTTCTACCCATATGTGTTCTGATCGCCAATTCATATTAGATATACTAAATCCAGCAGCGGTCGATTGAAATTGAGAGAATAAGCTAAATAATTTTGACTTTACTTTTTTTGATTCTGAAATCGCCTTCAGCAACTAGTACTCCTGTGAAATAATAGGTTAGATACATTGACTTTCTATTCAAAAAATATTCGTTGATTCAATTAAAATAAATAAAATAAAACTCGCTATACCTGGCTCTGCATATTCATGCATTTATGCTCGTAGCCTATATCCGCATCCATAACCGTTTTTCATTTGTGTGTAGAAAGTGTGTGTAGAAAAAGCCACATACCCTACCATATTATATTACTTACACTAAAAAATACTAGACAATCTTATTTTTTTGCACATAAAGAAATAAAGAAGTCATTGCAATTGCCGGAAATACTAAGCCTACTAAAGGCACGAAAATAGAAGGTAAGTTTAAATCCGTCATGGAATAGGTGTCTCAATTCAAATTTACTATTTCTATCTAGTCGAAAAATATCTTAAGATTCTTATGATATAATTAAGTATATCTATTATAAGGAATATTGACTATTGTATTGTATTTTTTATTTTTAGTTTGAAAAATATTCTGTAAAAAAAATGAAAGGATAATAAGAAAATTCCAAAAAAGGAGAACTAATTAAAAAGATTTTATTTTGATTTTCCCATCCTCATGGCCTTTCTATCTTTCTAATCTAATTTGAAATTGGATTCAAAAGAAAGCGGTTAGAATTTACTTCCTGCATACATACTTCTCTAGAAGCGCATACAATAATGCGTGGTAAAGGCGGAAAAATAGTATATTCAATCAAAATCAAAGGGCAAATTATCTTACCTACTATAGATCCCCTACTACCCTCTTAGACTTTAAAAGGCGATATACCACCCAAAGAAAGGGTATGAAAATGCCGGGTGGAGTTAGCTTTTCGACGAAGACCTGTCCCGTGCAGCGAAGCCCTGTTAGTAAGACCCCCCGCAATAATGGATTATAGAAGAATATTATTCCAAATACTCCTCTGGACGCATATAGTAGCATTGCGATTCCGAATCTTTTTTATTTATGAATATGAACAGAAAAAATTCATTGTATCGTTGGGTCGGAGCGGAGGTTTGGTCCAGAAAAATTAGAAACAAAACGTCTACTCTACCGCATTGAAGTCTATAGCGCTGTATTTCCACGAAAGTATAATTCTTACCATCAGGATACGATCCTTTCTTTTGAACTAAACGTCTCTACGATGGGTCCAGGTTCTATGTCCAATCCCAAATCAAGGATTTCTCGCTCTTGATCGGAGTCATAAACTAAAAAAAAACTACCTTTTTATCCTTTTTCTCAAGGTTATAGAAAACTTCCTTATCTAGTTCTAGCATTTTGAAAAAAAAAAAATGCTTCTTTTTTTACACACAGTTCGAGTCACTTGTTGACTCACGATTACGCCTGTTAAAAGTTTCAAACGTCCTCTTTTTTGAAATTGAAAGAGAGTCCTATAAAAAGGTCTAACTTCCAAACTATGTCTTTTTTCATTCATTCTCCTTTAGTTTTTTTCTCTATCTAGAAGTGGAATAGAATAACCCGGTTGAAGGGTAATGATCATACGTCTGTAATGCATTGTATGGCCCAGAATAGGTCCTATTCTTCTACCTTTTCCAGGTAGTCGATGGCTATTCACAGCTACCACCTTAACACCAAAGAAGAGTTCGACCCAATGCTTTATTTCTGTCTTAGTGAATCCCGATTCGACATTAAAAGTATATTGATTCTTTCCCAATAAACGAAGACTTTTTTCTGTAAATACTGCGTATTTGATTCCATTATCATTATCATATGATAATACTATATTTTATTATTTTATTATTTTATTTGTATTTCTTTATTGTATTATACCTTAATATATATATTCTAGATATATAGAATAGACGAATCTCAATTTGTCAAGTCTCATGATCATATCATGATCTATTTTTATTCGGCTCAATCTTTTTTTTCTAAAAAAGATTGAGCCGAGTTTAATTGCAATCAATTAGAAGAATAAAGAAGAATTACTGCATTTCATAACTGATTTTTTTCTCTTTTTATTTCGTTTCTTTTTTATTTATACCTTCTTTATCTTTAGTTTTATCTAGTTAATCAATAGTATCTACCGGCTCGAACTCGAATTTGATCGCCTTCCATACTTCACAAGCTGCGGCTAGTTCAGGACTCCATTTGCAAGCTGCTCGGATAATTTCATTACCTTCGCGAGCAAGATCGCGCCCTTCGTTACGAGCTTGTACACAGGCTTCTAAAGCCACTCGATTAGCTGCTGCACCAGGTGCATTTCCCCAAGGATGTCCTAAAGTTCCTCCACCAAATTGTAATACAGAATCGTCCCCAAAGATTTCGGTCAGAGCTGGCATATGCCAAACATGAATACCACCTGAAGCTACCGGTATAACACCTGGCATGGATACCCAGTCCTGAGTGAAAAAGATACCGCGAGCACGATCTTTTTCAATAAAATCATCGCGCAATAAATCAACAAAACCTAAAGTCATTTCGCGTTCCCCTTCTAACTTACCTACTACTGTACCGGAGTGGATATGATCTCCCCCAGACATACGCAATGCTTTAGCTAATACACGGAAATGCATACCATGATTTTTCTGTCTATCAATAACTGCATGCATTGCACGGTGAATGTGAAGAAGTAGGCCATTGTCGCGGCAATAATGAGCCAAAGTAGTATTTGCGGTGAATCCCCCAGTTAAGTAGTCATGCATTACAATAGGAACCCCTAATTCTCTTGCAAATACAGCTCTCTTAATCATTTCTTCACATGTACCCGCAGTCGCATTCAAGTAATGCCCCTTGATTTCACCGGTTTCGGCCTGTGATTTATAAATAGCTTCGGCACAAAAGACAAAACGGTCTCTCCAGCGCATAAATGGTTGTGAGTTTACGTTTTCATCATCTTTGGTAAAATCAAGTCCACCACGTAGACACTCATAACACGCTCTACCATAATTTTTTGCGGATAATCCCAATTTTGGTTTAATAGTACATCCCAATAAAGGACGACCGTACTTGTTCAACTTATCTCTTTCAACTTGGATACCATGAGGCGGGCCTTGGAAAGTTTTTGAATAAGTAGGGGGAATTCGTAGATCCTCCAAACGTAGAGCACGTAGGGCTTTGAAACCAAATACGTTACCTACAATGGAAGTAAACATGTTAGTAACGGAACCCTCTTCAAATAGGTCTAATGGATAAGCTACATAACAGATCCATTGGTTGTCTTCCCCAGCAACAGGCTCGATGTGATAGCATCGTCCTTTGTAACGATCAAGACTGGTAAGTCCATCAGTCCAAACAGTTGTCCATGTACCAGTAGAAGATTCGGCAGCTACTGCAGCCCCTGCTTCTTCGGGCGGAACCCCAGGCTGAGGACTTACTCGGAATGCTGCCAAGATATCAGTATCCTTAGTTTCATACTCTGGGGTGTAGTAAGTCAATTTATAATCTTTAACACCAGCTTGAAATCCAACACCTGCTTTAGTTTCTGTTTGTGGTGACATAAGTCCCTCCCTATAACTCTTGAATTAAGAATTCTCACAATAACAGGGTCTACTCGATGTTAATTAGGCGTAAATGAAACTTTAGCAAAAATCTCGTAAAACAAAAAGGATATTCAATTAATATAATATCAACTCATTAAAGAAAATTGAGGGCATGCTTAGGTTAATGAATATGTTTCATTCATATATAATGCGTACACCCTGTGTATGTTCTATCCTATAGGAATTCCAATATAGGAATTCGATAGGAATTGAGTTGTTGTTATGGTAAGTTAACACGGTTCGTTATTAAACCATGGATTTGATTTACCAAATCCATAATTATTGTATACTCTTTGATAGATATAGCGCAACCCAAATTAATTCCTAATCCTTATTTTACAAGTTCTTAATAGTTCTCTTTTCTTATTTTGAATGCAAATACCTAACTAAATACTAATAAAATTCTTTGTTGACAGCAATCTATGCTTCACAGTAGTATATATTTTGTATATCGAAGTCCTAGATAGGAAAGTAGAGTAGGCACAGATCCTCCACAAAAGGCAAAATGTATATGAAAAAAAAGATTGATTGAACTTTCCAATGGACTCATTCCATGAGTAAACGATTGAATGGGATTCGCTTGGGCAACGAAATCAAGTCCTGGTCCCCTTTTCTCTCTTATTGAATTAACTAATTCATTTCCTTTTTACTTTTGGATTTTTTTTGATTTGATTTGGCATTATTCAACAATAAAAAAAGAAAAATTTCGACAAATTCCTTTTTTTTAATTATGTGATAATTATGAGAACCAATCCTACTACTTCTCCTCCCGGGGTTTCCACAATTGAAGAAAAAAGTACAGGTCGTATCGATCAAATTATTGGACCCGTGCTGGATGTCACTTTTCCCCCAGGCAAGTTACCTTATATTTATAACGCTTTGGTAGTCCAGAGTAGAGACACTGCCGATAAGCAAATTAATGTGACTTGTGAGGTACAACAATTATTAGGAAATAATCGAGTTAGAGCTGTAGCTATGAGTGCTACGGACGGGTTGATGAGAGGAATGGAAGTGATTGACACGGGAGCTCCTCTCAGTGTTCCGGTCGGTGGAGCTACTCTCGGACGAATTTTCAACGTTCTTGGGGAGCCTGTTGACAATTTGGGTCCTGTAGATAGTAGTGCAACGTTCCCTATTCATAGATCTGCGCCTGCCTTTATCGAGTTAGATACGAAATTATCCATCTTTGAAACAGGTATTAAGGTCGTCGATCTTTTAGCTCCTTATCGACGTGGAGGAAAAATAGGACTATTTGGGGGGGCTGGAGTAGGTAAAACAGTACTGATCATGGAATTAATCAATAACATTGCTAAAGCTCATGGGGGCGTATCCGTATTCGGTGGAGTAGGGGAACGGACTCGTGAAGGAAATGATCTTTATATGGAAATGAAGGAATCCGGAGTAATTAATGAAAAAAATATTGAGGAATCAAAGGTAGCTCTAGTCTATGGCCAAATGAATGAACCACCGGGAGCTCGTATGAGAGTTGGTTTAACTGCCCTAACTATGGCGGAATATTTCCGAGATGTTAATAAGCAAGACGTGCTTTTATTTATCGATAATATCTTTCGTTTTGTTCAAGCAGGATCAGAGGTATCCGCTTTATTAGGGAGAATGCCCTCCGCAGTGGGTTATCAACCTACTCTTAGTACAGAAATGGGTTCTTTGCAAGAAAGAATTGCTTCTACTAAAAAGGGATCTATAACTTCGATTCAAGCAGTTTATGTACCTGCAGACGATTTGACCGACCCTGCCCCTGCCACAACATTTGCACATTTGGATGCTACTACCGTACTTTCCAGAGGATTAGCTTCCAAGGGTATTTATCCAGCAGTAGATCCTTTAGATTCAACCTCGACTATGTTACAGCCTCGGATCGTTGGCAACGAACATTATGAAACTGCGCAAAGAGTTAAGGAAACTTTACAACGTTACAAAGAACTTCAGGACATTATCGCAATTCTTGGCTTGGATGAATTATCGGAAGAGGATCGTTTAACTGTAGCAAGAGCAAGAAAAATTGAGCGTTTCTTATCACAACCGTTCTTTGTGGCAGAAGTTTTTACTGGTTCTCCAGGAAAGTATGTTGCTCTTGCGGAAACTATTAGGGGATTTCAACTAATCCTTTCCGGAGAATTAGACGGCCTACCTGAACAGGCTTTTTATTTGGTGGGTAACATCGATGAAGCTAGCACGAAAGCTATAACCTTAGAAGAGGAGAACAAATCGAAGAAATGAAATTAAATCTTTATGTACTGACTCCTAAGCGAATTATTTGGGATTGTGAAGTGAAAGAAATCATTTTATCCACTAATAGTGGCCAAATTGGCGTATTACCAAACCACGCCCCCATTAACACAGCAGTAGATATGGGTCCTTTGAGAATACGCCTCCTCAACGACCAATGGTTAACAGCGATTCTGTGGAGCGGTTTTGCGAGAATAGTTAATAATGAGATCATCATTTTAGGAAATGATGCGGAACTGGGTAGTGATATTGATCCGGAAGAAGCTCAAAAGGCACTTGAAATAGCCGAAGCTAACTTGAGTAAAGCTGAGGGTACGAAAGATTTGGTTGAAGCGAAGCTCGCTCTCAGACGAGCTAGGATACGAATCGAGGCTGTCAATTGGATTCCCCCATCCAATTGAAGACAATCCAGTGGTTTATAGTTGATACAAAGAAAAAGGGAAGAGGGGTAGAAAAAGTTATTAGATAGCGAAGCGAAGTAAGTCCAATGCTATCTAGTAATTTTTCTACCTACTTACCTACTATTGGATTTGAACCAATGACTCCCGCCGTATGAAAGCAATACTCTAACCACTGAGTTAAGTAGGCAATTTATCACCACAAAGGAAGACCCATTACTTCGATCGATTATATATTGAATCCCTTTTCTAAGCAATACCGCTCTGTTATTGGTCTGTTATATACTAAATACTAAACTAAATACTAAACAGATACAGATCAAAGGGGTATCCTCTGGCATTAGAAAATATTCATCTTGACAAGAAATTATCTATATGTTAAGATATCTCTGATAAGGGCTATAGCTCAGTTCGGTAGAGCAACTCGTTTACACGTGCGCCAATGCTTTTCAAAGGAGCTTATTATGCAATGAACATAATCGATCTTATTGCAAAATCAATGTCTTACTTCATAGATTCGAGAGAATAGGAGAACAGTAGCCTGACAAACAGTCGGTTCAGTCCGATTCAGGTGCCAATTCAGGTGCCTAATCAAATAGAACCCTTATGGATTTGCTAGTTGATAAGGTAAATATCCAGCCCACTAAATGCTAGGCGTAATGAGGATAAGGGCCTCCAAAAAACTTCTTTTCGTTCTATGAACTTTAAGGTGTATGAAGTCTCATAGTTAACTCTTGCAGTGGAACGATAGAGACTCCATTTCACTTAGGTTGATTTAATTTAGACCGGAGGCAGACCTAAGTCAAGGTAATCCTCCTTTGAAACACTTTGGTATTGCTCCTAGATAGATCATAATACAAAAAATCAATCAGAGCACAGGGAGCCATCTCATTATCTTTCCGTAAAGAAAAACTATGGTGGACTAACTGATCTTTAAATCAGTTTATGAAAGAGCCCAATGCAAAAAAATGCATGTTGGGTCTTTGAAACAGTTCAAATCATTTCGATAATAATCCGTTTGATCTGTTTTACCGAGAAGGTCTACGGTTCGAATCCGTATAGCCCTAATATGCCCTTTTTTAGATTTTAGGATCTCTATCCTATGTTTTCTTTAGTTTAGTATAGTTTTCATTTTCTCATTAGTATTTGTTTATAGACTGGATAGGCGCCTGCGACATAGAATAGAGATAAAAGCATTACCAAAGGCTCATTCATCGAAAATCAAAATCATACAGACAGGAAAAGAAAAACGAATTTCTATCAAATCAATAGAAGAAAGGATCCTTTCCCTGATTTGAATCCCGTCCTCCTTCAAATAGGATATCTCTAGACTTCCCTATAATAACTGCAATGATTTTATCCATTTTGCGAATTCCTACTTTGTTTTAAGTATATTTATTACTTTGTTTATAGATACATTATGTAAATTGATCAACTTTAAATAGAAAAAATAAAGTAAAGAGTAAATAAGAAAACAGAATATTCTGTCTCATAGTTCTGAAATAGAGTTCTTTATTTTTATTTTATAGTATTACTTCTCATTAATTATACTGCATAGATTAGTCCTACTATCTTAATTAGGTTCTAATTTAGTAGTATTCTCATTTTTATTTAATAGTCTCTTATTATTTTATTATTAAATATTAAATAAAGGATAGAGCTATTCTTTTTTCTAGAGATTCTAGAGAAAGCGAGACAAAGTGAAACGAGAAAGTTTTCTTTATATAAGAATTAGATCTACATACACCATATCTAAATAGAATGGAAATCCAAAAGAAAGGGAGTTGGGATTCCATTGGATGAATCTTTAAAGAAGATGCAGCACAGAGGAAACAAAGGCTAAACTTAAACTAAGCGCTTTTGTTTGAACAAAAAAGATTCTTGTTTCACCGAGGAAAAGAGAGAAGTTCTGGATAAATTGACAATGCTGAATTGAATTGACTAATTTAAGTTCCGCCTATTCCACATTAATGGGAGTACATTATGTTTCTGCTTCACGAATATGATATTTTTTGGACATTTCTAATAATAGCAAGCCTTATTCCTATTTTGGCATTTTCGATTTCAGGACTTTTAGCCCCGGTTAGTGAAGGACCAGAGAAGCTTTCTAGTTATGAATCGGGTATAGAACCCATGGGAGGGGCTTGGGTACAATTCCGAATACGCTATTATATGTTTGCGCTCGTTTTTGTTGTTTTTGATGTGGAAACCGTCTTTCTATACCCTTGGGCAATGAGTTTCGACGTATTGGGTGTATCCGTTTTTATCGAAGCTTTGATTTTCGTGCTTATCTTAGTTGTTGGTTTAGTTTATGCATGGCGAAAAGGAGCCTTGGAATGGTCTTAACTGAATATTTAGACAAAAAAAAAGAAGGAAAAGATTCTATTGAGACAGTTATGAATTTGATTGAGTTTCCCTTACTTGACCAAACAAGTTCCAATTCTGTTATTTCAACTACACCAAATGATCTTTCGAATTGGTCAAGACTCTCCAGTTTATGGCCCCTTCTATACGGTACCAGTTGTTGTTTCATTGAATTTGCTTCATTAATAGGCTCACGATTCGACTTTGATCGTTATGGATTGGTACCAAGATCAAGTCCTAGGCAAGCAGACCTAATTTTAACAGCCGGTACGGTAACAATGAAAATGGCTCCCTCTTTAGTGAGATTATACGAGCAAATGCCTGAACCAAAATACGTCATTGCTATGGGAGCCTGTACTATTACAGGGGGAATGTTCAGTACGGATTCCTATAGTACTGTTCGGGGAGTTGATAAGTTAATTCCTGTGGATGTCTACTTGCCGGGCTGCCCACCTAAACCGGAGGCAGTTATAGATGCCCTAACAAAACTTCGTAAGAAGATATCGCGAGAAATAGTTGAGGATCAAACTCTATCTCAAAATAAAAATAGATGTTTTACTACCAGTCACAAGCTTTATGTTAGGCGCAGTACTCATACAGGAACTTATGAGCAAGAATTGCTCTATCAATCACCATCTACATTAGATATATCTTCTGAAACTTTTTTCAAATCCAAAAGTTCAGTACCTTCCTACAAATTAGTGAATTAGGAGAGGGGCTCTTTTGTGTAGAAAAATAAAAAGCAGGGCAATCTTTCAAACTTGCATCCGAAATGTGAAATATTTATACAAAGAGGGAGAGATGAAGACAATGCAGCAGGGTTGGTTATCTAATTGGCTAGTCAAACATGAGGTGGTTCATAGATCTTTGGGCTTTGATCACCGAGGAATAGAGACTTTACAAATAAAAGCAGGGGATTGGGATTCCATTGCTGTCATTTTATATGTATATGGTTACAATTATTTACGCTCCCAATGTGCTTATGATGTAGCACCCGGTGGATCTTTAGCTAGCGTGTATCATCTTACGAGAATACAATATGGTATAGATAATCCAGAAGAAGTCTGCATAAAAGTCTTTGCCCAAAAGGATAATCCTAGAATTCCGTCTGTCTTCTGGATTTGGAGAAGTGCCGATTTTCAAGAACGCGAATCTTATGATATGGTGGGAATCTCTTATGATAATCATCCGCGCCTTAAACGTATCCTAATGCCTGAAAGTTGGATAGGCTGGCCCTTACGTAAGGATTATATAACCCCCAATTTTTATGAAATACAAGATGCTCATTGAATGATAAGAAATTCATGCTCACTTATACAACACAACTCCAGATTTTATTCAAGTCAAGGAATATTTTTAGGTTCTTTTCCTAGATGAAACGGAATACCTATTTATAATTAATTCCTAATTATACAAAAGCATTCCAGATAGACTGAGCAAAAAAAGGGTTTCATTTGGATTCCCCTATTTTGAAAATCGCATATTAATTTCCTTCATATGAACAGAAAAATAGGATGACTCAAAGAAGTTCTCTACCAGGAACTTTGTACCGCGCACATTACTTAGCACAACTAGGAAAATAAGATAAGATAAAGATAAGCAAGACTAAAAAAATATTCGTCGGAATAGCGGAATACAAAATTAAGAAACGCAAAAAAATAAAGGGGAATCTCACCCCCTTCTTTATCATAAAGAAAAGATATATTTTAAAACTTCTTTAAAAAGAAAAAGAAGTGCCTCTATATTTATATTATAGATTTATCCACTTAGATGAATAAATATTATTAATGAATATGTATCACAATCCATCTCGAGGTATTTGGATCAATACCTATTCGGTGGATCTTTTTTTTTTTTTTCTCTGCCAGGAACCAGATTTGAACTGGTGACACGAGGATTTTCAGTCCTCTGCTCTACCAACTGAGCTATCCTGACCTTTTCTTGTGCATCATCCTAGTAGAGTATTTGTATCTATGTCAATTAAAAGGACTAAAAATTAATTAAAGTATTTCAAATTTTAAATTTGAAAATGGGGGGGGTAGTCCTATGCATTGTGCATGGTTTACTTAAATAAAACTTAAAAATAGAGTGAATAACCAAGATTTCTTGCCGATACTCTAATAAAAAAGAAATCTATTCAATGAATAGGATAAGATCCATTGAGTTCTCTTCGCATTCCTTTGTGAAAGAGTAGAATGAGAAAGCTAATGAATCTTAAACCCATTGCATTGATAAAAAGAAAAAAAGTGCATTGATAAAAAGAAAAAAAAAAAGAGGATAAATAATAATAATATAGTATAGTTAGGGAATAAAAGAGGATTTGGGGATAGAGGGACTTGAACCCTCACAACTTATAAAGTCGACGGATTTTCCTTTTACTAGAAATTTCATTGTTGTCAGTATTGACATGTAGAATGGGACTCTCTCTTTGTCCTCGTCCGATTAATCCACTTTTTTAAAGATCTCGAAAACTTTGAATTTTAATTGAAGAATTTGATTATTCAATATTCGATTGGAGTGGATTCACAATAATGAAAAAAAAAAATTATGATATGAGTTTTTTATTTCATAATCATTATCATTTCTAATTTCATTTTTAAAAAAGATAAAGAACCTATATTATAATTAGAATATAATATGAGTTCTGTGATTAATCGTTTGCTATGTCAGTATCTATACGTGTTTATTAAATGTATAAGGTATAAAACCCCTCTTTCTCTAATTTAGAACTAGAAGGAATTCCACTAACAACACAACGTAATTAACTCGATTCGTTAGAACAGCTTCCATTGAGTCTCTGCACCTATCCTTTTCCTTTGTATTCTAGTTCGAGAACCCCTTGTTTTCTCAAACACGGATTTGGCTCAGGATTGCCCTTTTTTAATTCCAGGGTTTCTCTGAATTTGGAAGTTACCACTTAGCAGGTTTCCATACCAAGGCTCAATACAATCAAGTCCGTAGCGTCTACCGATTTCGCCATATCCCCATTTCCCTCTTCTTTGAGACCAGGATTCCTTGTGTAATTTCATCCATCTCTTAGTTTTTTTTTTGAATCATTGAGTTCATCACTCAACGTAGTCTAGCAGTTCAGTTCGACTCTATTTGAGAGACCTCGCTTGCTTATTGCAATTCAGAATTGAATTGATTCTATCCTTGATGTATTTGCAATTCAATCCGAATCAATATATCCAAAAGTTTTTATCTCCCCCACCTCCCGTCTTACTTTTTTATAGTATTCAAAATTATACTATAACGCTTGATATTTATTCTTTTTTTCTAATCAGAATTAGCAATTTTATTTACTCTGACTCTATGTTCCCCTTAGTGAAATATTAATCCTCAAATTATTAACAAATAATAAAGTCTATAATGATCGAATGAAAATACCAATAAATTCTATAATTTTATTTTTTAATATCCTATAGTTAAGCATATCAAGCTAACTTTATCTTTAAGAAGTTTTAGTATTTTTTTATTTTTATAAGTATAACTTCAAATTTAGAACTAGTTAATAGCTAAGATTAATAACTAATATCTGAGATTTTACGGATTTCCTATACTATACCTATTTCTATTTGTTACACTATTTCCGTTATGTAAGCCCACTTAGCTCAGAGGTTAGAGCATCGCATTTGTAATGCGAGGGTCATCGGTTCAAATCCGATAGTCGGCTTTTTTTTCTCTATCGATGTTCTACGAACAAGAATCTCTTTTTTTCCGAATTAAATGGAGAATCCAGGATCTTTTATGTTTTTTACCTTACAATTTTGCTAGATACAAAACAATAAAATAAATAATATATATACAAAAAAAAAAGATTTTGATGAAATTCCATTTTTTGGGGTACTTTAGTTGATTTTACTCTGTTTATCCTGTAGTTTAATTCAGTTTTAATTTCGATGTATTCTGTAATGTAAATACAATGAAATTAATTGTGTAAAATGAAATTTCAATAAAATAAAAAAAGGAGTCTTCATGTCCCGTTATCGAGGACCTCGTTTAAAAAAAATACGCCGTCTGGGAGCTTTACCAGGACTCACTAGAAAAACACCTAAATCCGGAAGTAATCTTAAAAAAAAATTCAATTCTGGGAAAAAGGAGCAATATCGTATTCGTCTTCAAGAAAAACAGAAATTGCGTTTTCATTATGGTCTGACAGAACGACAATTACTTAGATATGTACATATCGCTGGAAAAGCAAAAAGGTCAACAGGCCAGGTTTTACTACAATTACTTGAAATGCGTTTGGATAATATCCTTTTTCGATTGGGTATGGCTTCAACCATTCCTGGGGCCCGCCAATTAGTCAACCATAGACATATTTTAGTTAATGGTCGTATAGTCAATATACCAAGTTTTCGTTGCAAACCCCGAGATATTATTACTACGAAAGATAACCAAAGATCAAAAGGTCTGGTTCAAAATTATATTGCTTCATCGGACCCGGGGAAATTGCCAAAGCATTTGGCGATTGACACGTTGGAATATAAAGGACTAGTAAATAAAATCCTAGATAGGAAGTGGGTCGGTCTCAAAATAAATGAGTTGTTAGTTGTAGAATATTACTCTCGTCAGACTTGAACTTAACGAAAAAAGGAAAGGTTCATAGAATTTTCTTCCCCTTCCCCTTTCCCCGAACTAAATCGCCCTAAGACCATTACCATTAATTTGTATTTTCCCATCAACTAGCTAAAATTGATTAACCCTAGGATTAGGATCCTTTTTTCTTTTTTCCTCTATGTGTATTTTACATACCACAGTAATTTGCTATAGAGAATTTCTAATTTCTATTAAATCAAAATAAGATAATATAAGATATTATATTATTGCTGGAAAAAATTGTTATTTGATTTGATACATTGTGATCCTTAACGTTGATGAATTAAGAAAAACGGAAAGAGAGGGATTCGAACCCTCGGTAAACAAAAGTCTACATAGCAGTTCCAATGCTACGCCTTGAACCGCTCGGCCATCTCTCCTACATAACTTATTATGGAAAATAAACTGAGTGAATAGCGAGTTTTCTTATTCCTGCAGTACAGGTACAACCGCAACCACTCGGGGGTTCCATAGTTCTATTGGAAAAATTCCTTTTGATCTAAGTGGAAGGATACAGGATTTTTTACTAGAAATTGCGCTCGCTATAAAATAAAAGTTTTAATTTGGGTTTTCCCGCAACTAAAGAAAAAGAAAATGGAAGAATTCTTCTTATTGCATAATAAAATAAAGAAACCTTAGAATTCCGTTTGCATAAGATACGCTACACCATACTATCGAAATCAAAAATAGGGTATGAGACAATTAATAACTTTGAAAACACGAAATAGTTGATAACATAAGTTGTTGTTCAGAAATAGGAAAGTGGAATGAAATCCAGTCTTAGTCAAATATTTCATATCTCTTCGTGTCCAAGCAGAAGGAAAAGGATACAATTTGAGCTGAGCGGAAAATCCATATCTCTCTTATCCATTTAAAGCATATGGATTTAGAGTAGAGCATATGGATCAATCTATTTATAATTATAAGAATCGAATGTGTTTGTTTTTATGTTATTTTGTGAAGGAATGAAAACAATTCTATATAGAATGGGTTGGGAATTATGCCTAGATCCCGTGGAAATGGAAATTTCATTGATAAGACCTCCTCAATTGTAGCCAATATTTTATTGCGAATAATTCCGACAACCTCAGGAGAAAAAAAGGCATTTACTTATTATAGAGATGGTGCGATTTGACTCTTTTTTTTGCTTTTTTTTAGCCCTACCTATACCTCAGTCTTACGAAAAGAGAGGGGGGTTGGCATAGAGAGAACCAAATTTGTAAAGCAAACAAAC
>NW_028260368.1:15962955-15990212 GCF_056163025.1 Triticum urartu | reverse complement strand
AATTGCGACAGGAGCAGGTGCTATTAGAGAACAATTAGCAGATTTGGATTTGCGAATTATTATAGAGAATTCTTTGGTCGAATGGAAGGAATTAGAAGACGAGGGGTATAGTGGAGATGAGTGGGAAGATAGAAAAAGACGAATAAGAAAAGTTTTTTTGATTAGACGCATGCAATTGGCGAAACATTTTATTCAAACAAATGTAGAACCAGAATGGATGGTTTTGTGCTTATTACCGGTTCTTCCTCCCGAATTGAGACCTATTGTTTATAGGTCTGGAGATAAAGTAGTGACTTCAGACATTAATGAACTTTATAAGAGAGTTATCCGTCGGAACAACAATCTTGCCTATCTATTAAAAAGAAGTGAATTAGCGCCAGCAGATTTAGTAATGTGCCAGGAAAAATTGGTACAAGAAGCCGTGGATACACTTCTTGATAGTGGGTCCCGCGGGCAACCGACGAGGGATGGTCACAATAAAGTATACAAATCACTTTCAGATGTAATTGAAGGTAAAGAGGGAAGGTTTCGCGAGACTCTGCTTGGGAAACGGGTCGATTACTCGGGGCGTTCTGTCATTGTTGTGGGTCCTTCGCTTTCATTACATCAATGTGGATTACCTCTAGAGATAGCAATAAAGCTTTTTCAGCTATTTGTAATTCGCGATTTAATCACGAAACGCGCCACTTCTAATGTAAGGATTGCTAAAAGGAAAATTTGGGAAAAAGAACCCATTGTATGGGAAATACTTCAAGAAGTTATGCGGGGACATCCTGTACTGTTAAATAGAGCACCTACCCTGCATAGATTAGGCATACAGGCCTTTCAACCCACTTTAGTAGAGGGGCGTACTATTTCTTTACACCCATTAGTGTGTAAGGGTTTCAATGCGGACTTTGATGGAGATCAAATGGCTGTTCATCTACCTTTATCCTTGGAAGCTCAGGCAGAAGCCCGTTTACTTATGTTTTCTCATATGAATCTCTTATCTCCCGCTATTGGGGATCCTATTTGCGTACCAACCCAAGACATGCTTATCGGGCTTTATGTATTAACGATTGGAAAGCGTCGAGGTATTTGTGCAAATAGATATAATAGTTGCAGAAACTACCCAAATCTAAAAGTAAATTACAATAATAATAATAATTTTAAATATAGGAAAGATAAAGAACCCCATTTTTCTAGTTCTTATGATGCACTGGGAGCTTATAGACAAAAACTAATCAGTTTAGATAGTCCCTTGTGGCTACGATGGAACCTGGATCAACGCGTCATTGGGTCAAGAGAAGTTCCGATTGAAGTTCAATATGAATCTTTGGGGACTTATCATGAGATTTATGCCCACTATCTAATAATGGGAAATAGAAAAAAAGAAATTCGTTCGATATACATTCGAACCACTCTTGGTCATATTTCTTTTTATAGAGAAATAGAGGAAGCCATACAAGGATTTAGTCAGGCCTATTCATACACTACCTAAACAAGAAAGTTAGATTCGGCGATGCCCCTCCCCTTTCGGGGGGCATTCCGATTTCCCTAGTATCATCATTATTTGCCACGCGAATCCAGATTGAGATTGAGGCAATTAAGTTAATTAAATTTTCGAATCACTGACTCAGGCCCATTGTCGAATCCTACTCAGCAATTGTCGAATCCTACTCAGCCGAAAAGGGGGTACTTATGTATGGCGGAACGGGCCAATCTGGTCTTTCATAATAAAGAGATAGACGGAACTGGTATGAAACGACTTATTAGCAGATTAATAGATCATTTTGGAATGGGATATACATCCCATATACTGGATCAACTAAAGACTCTGGGCTTCCATCAAGCCACTACTACATCGATTTCGTTAGGAATCGAGGATCTTTTAACAATACCCTCTAAGGGATGGTTAGTCCAAGACGCGGAACAACAGAGTTTTCTTTTGGAGAAACACTATTATTATGGGGCTGTACACGCGGTAGAAAAATTACGCCAATCTGTTGAGATATGGTATGCGACAAGTGAATATTTGAAACAAGAAATGAATTCAAATTTTCGGATAACGGATCCTTCTAATCCAGTCTATCTAATGTCTTTTTCAGGAGCCAGAGGAAATGCATCTCAAGTACACCAATTAGTAGGTATGAGAGGATTAATGTCGGACCCTCAAGGACAAATGATTGATTTACCTATTCAAAGCAATTTACGCGAGGGACTTTCTTTGACAGAATATATAATTTCCTGCTATGGAGCCCGCAAAGGGGTTGTAGATACTGCTGTGCGAACAGCAGATGCTGGATATCTTACACGTAGACTTGTTGAAGTAGTTCAACATATTATTGTGCGTAGAAGAGATTGTGGTACTATCCGAGGTATTTCTGTAAGTCCTCAAAATGGGATGACGGAAAAACTTTTTGTCCAAACACTAATTGGTCGTGTATTAGCAGACGATATATATATCGGTTCACGATGCATTGCCGCGCGAAATCAAGATATTGGAATTGGATTAGTCAATCGATTCATAACTGCCTTTCGAGCACAACCATTTCGAGCACAACCAATATATATTAGAACCCCCTTTACTTGCCGAAGCACTTCTTGGATCTGTCAATTATGCTATGGCCGGAGTCCTACTCATAGTGATCTGGTCGAATTGGGAGAAGCCGTAGGTATTATTGCAGGTCAATCAATTGGGGAGCCAGGGACTCAACTAACATTAAGAACTTTTCATACTGGCGGAGTATTCACAGGGGGTACTGCCGACCTTGTACGATCCCCTTCGAATGGAAAAATAAAATTCAATGAGAATTTGGTTCACCCCACACGTACCCGTCATGGGCAGCCTGCTTTTCTATGTTATATAGACTTGCATGTAACTATTCAGAGTCAAGATATTCTATATAGTGTGAATATTCCCTCAAAAAGCTTGATTCTAGTGCAAAATGATCAATATGTAAAATCCGAACAAGTAATTGCGGAGATTCGTGCCGGAACGTCCACTTTACATTTTAAAGAAAGGGTACAAAAGCATATTTATTCTGAATCAGACGGCGAAATGCACTGGAGTACTGATGTTTACCATGCGCCCGAATATCAATATGGTAATCTTCGCCGATTACCAAAAACAAGCCATTTATGGATATTGTCAGTAAGTATGTGCAGATCCAGTATAGCGTCTTTTTCACTCCACAAGGATCAAGATCAAATGAATACTTATGGTAAAAAAGATAGGGAAATTCTTGATTATTCAACGTCGGATCGAATCATGTCCAATGGCCATTGGAATTTTATCTATCCTTCTATTTTTCAAGATAATTCAGATTTGTTGGCGAAAAAGCGAAGAAATAGGTTCGTCATTCCATTACAATATCATCAAGAACAAGAGAAAGAACTAATATCCTGTTTTGGGATTTCGATTGAAATCCCCCTTATGGGTGTTTTACGTAGAAATACTATTTTTGCTTATTTTGACGATCCCCGATACAGAAAAGATAAAAAGGGTTCAGGAATTGTTAAATTTAGATATAGGACCCTAGAAGAAGAATATAGGACTCGAGCGGAAGACTCAGAAGAGGAATATGAGACCCTAGAAGACGAATACAGGACCCGAGAGGACGAATATGAATATGAAACCCTAGAAGAATCTAAATATGGAATCCTAGAAGACGAATACGAATATGAAACCCTAGAAGACGAATATGGGAGCCCAGAAAACGAATATGGGAACCCAGAGAACGAATATAGGACTTTAGAGAAAGACTCAGAAGAGGAATATGGGAGCCCAGAGAGCAAATATAGGACCCAAGAGGACGAATATGGAACTCTAGAGGAAGACTCAGAAGACGAATATGGCAGCCCCGGGGAAAGCGCAGAGGAAAAATATGGTACTTTAGAGGAAGACTCAGAAGAAGATTCAGAGGACGAATACGAGAGCCCAGAGGAAGATTCCATCTTAAAAAAAGAGGGTTTGATTGAGGCATCGGAGGAACAAAAGAATTTAGTCTAAAATACCAAAAGAAGTAGATCGGTTTTTTTTCATTCTTCAAGAACTTCATATCTTGCCGAGATCTTCATCCCTAAAGATACTTGACAATAGTATTATTGGAGTGAATACACAACTCACAAAAAATACAAGAAGTCGACTAGGCGGACTGGTCCGAGTGAAGAGAAAAAAAAGCCATACGGAACTCAAAATATTTTCGGAGATATTCATTTTCCTGAAGAGGCGGATAAGATATTAGGTGGCTGTTTGATACCGCCAGAAAGACAAAAAAAAGATTCTAAGGAATCAAAAAAAAGGAAAAATTGGGTCTATGTTCAACGGAAAAAAATTCTCAAGAGCAAGGAAAGTATTTTGTTTCCGTTCGCCCTACAGTGGCATATGAAATGGACTAAGGAAGAAATTTAGCAACACTTTTCCCGCAGGATCTCTTGCAAGAAGAAAAATAATCTCCAAATTCGACTTGTCAATTTTATTTCTCATGAAAATAGCAAGTTAACTCAAAGAATTTATCACACAAATAGTCAATTTGTTAGAACTTGCTTAGTAGTGAATTGGGAACAAGAAGATAAAGAAAAGGCTGGTGCTTTCCCTTGTTGAGGTAAGAGCAAATGATCTTATTCGCGATTTCCTAAGAATTGAGTTAGTCAAGTCCACTATTTCGTATACACGAAAAGGTATGGTAGGACAAGTGCAGGACCGATTCCCCATAATAGGTTAGATCGCGCCAATATCAATTCTTTTTATTCCAAGGCGAAGATTGAATCACTTAGCCAACATCCAGAAGCTATTGGCACTTTGTTGAATCGAAATAAAGAATACCACTCTTTGATGATTTTGTCGGCATCCAACTGTTCTCGAATTGGTTTATTCAAGAATTCAAAACATCCCAATGCGATAAAGAATGGAATCCTAGAATTCCTATTCGAGAAATTTTTGGGCCCTTAGGCGCTATTGTAGCTAGTATATCGCATTTTTCTTCATCTTACTATTTACTAACGCATAATAAAATCCTGTTAAAAAAATATTTGTTCGTTGACAATTTAAAACAAACCTTCCAAGTACTTCAAGAACTTAAATACTCTTTAATAGATGAAAATAAAAGGATTTCTAATTTCGATAGTAACATAATGTTGGATCCATTCCTTTTGAATTGTCACTTTGTCCATCATGATTCTTGGGGAAGAGACATTGGCAATAATTCACCTTGGACAATTTATTTGTGAAAATGTATGTCTATTTAAATCGCACATAAAAAAATCCGGTCAAATTTTCATTGTAAATATGAATTCCTTTGTTATAAGAGCAGCTAAACCTTATTTGGCCACTACAGGAGCAACTGTTAATGGTCATTATGGAGAAATCCTTTACAAGGGAGATAGGTTAGTTACGTTTATATATGAAAATCGAGATCTAGTGACATAACGCAAGGTCTTCCAAAAGTGGAACAAATCATTGAAGCGCGTTCAATTGATTTCATTATCCCCGAATCTCGAAAGGAGAATTGAGGATTGGAATGAGCGTATACCAAGAATTCTTGGGGTCCCTTGGGGATTCTTGATTGGAGCTGAGCTAACCATAGCCCAAAGTCGTATCTCTTTGGTTAATAAAATCCAAAAGGTTTATCGATCCCAAGGGGTACAGATCCATAATAGACATATAGAGATTATTATACGCCAAGTAACATCAAAAGTGCGGGTTTTCCGAAGATGGAATGTCTAATGTTTTTTCGCCTGGGGAATTAATCGGACTATTGCGAGCGGAACGAGCAGGACGAGCTTTGGATGAATCGATCTATTATCGGGCAATCTTATTGGAATAACAAGGGCTTCCCTGAATACCCAAAGTTTCATATCTGAAGCAAGTTTTCAAGAAACTGCTCGAGTTTTAGCAAAAGCTGCCCTACGAGGTCGCATTGATTGGTTGAAAGGCTTGAAAGAAAAACGTAGTTCTGGGGGGATATACCTGTTGGTACCGGATTCCAAAAATTTGTGCATCGTTCCCCACAAGACAAGAACCTTTATTTCGAATATAAAAAAAAAAAATCTATTCGCGTCGGAAATGAGAGATTTTTTGTTTCTCCATACAGAATTAGTTTCTTCAGATTCTGACGTAACAAACAATTTTTATGAGACATAAGAACCCCATAAAAATATTTTTTACTTTACTAGACTTTTGAACTTAGAACACTAACAGGTCAAATTTTAGATTTTTAAGATTTTTATTTTAATAAGTAAAACAAGTCAGTTAATTCATTAAGGTGGTTATGTTTATACCATGTTATCAATGGCCAACTCTTATCCTTAGTACAAGGTTCTCTCGAACAATTATTATTTATTTCAAGCTATTTCGGATCTTTCTTAATCTTCAAAAAGACTAAATTCCGTAATGGAATGGTAGGATTAAAAAAAAGGAAGTGTGGAAAAAATGACAAGAAGATATTGGAACATAATTTGAAAGAGATGATAGAAGCAGGAGTTCATTTTGGTCATGGTATTAAGAAATGGAATCCTAAAATGGCCCCTTACATTTCGGCAAGCGTAAAGGTACTCATATTATAAATCTCGCTAGAACGGCTCGTTTTTTATCAGAAGCTTGTGATTTAGTTTTTGATGCAGCAAGTCAGGGAAAAAGTTTCTTAATTGTTGGTACCAAAAAAAGAGCAACAGATTTAGGTAGCATCAGCTGCAATAAGGGCTCGTTGTCATATGTTAATAAAAAGTGGTTCAGTGGTATGTTAACGAATTGGTCGATTACGAAAACTAGACTTTCTCAATTTAGAGACTTAAGAGCAGAAGAAAAAATGGGAAAATTCCACCATCTCCCAAAAGAGATGTGGCAATCTTGAGAGAAAATTATCTACTTTGCAAAGGTATCTCGGCGGGATCAAATATATGACGAGATTGCCAGACATTGTGATCGTCCTTGATCAGCAAAAAGAGTATATAGCTCTTCGGGAATGTGCCATTTTGGGGATTCCTACTATTTCTTTAGTCGATTACAAATTGTGACCCGGATCTCGCGAATATATCGATTCCAGCCAACGATGACACTATGACTTCAATTCGATTGATTCTTAACAAATTAGTATTTTCAATTTGTGAGGGCCGTTCTCTCTATATAAGAAATCGTTGATTAAGAATATATAGTGAATTCTTGGCAACTGCGTAATTTATGGAATCACTTACTTTACTATATCTTTTTTTTTTGCATAGAATTTTTTTGCATAGAAAAAAGAAGGGGAATATTGATATATATTAGAGGGTATTGATATATATTATGATCTGATGTGCTTTCTTGGTATCCTAAATATAAGATTAATACTTCAAGTTGCTGAGTTGAGAAAGAGATGGTTGAATCAAAAGAATTCCTTTTTTGAAGTTCAATTTTTATCAGAGGACAATATGAATATTATACCTTGTTCCATTAAAACACTCAAGGGGTTATACGATATATCGGGTGTAGAAGTAGGCCAACACTTCTATTGGCAAATAGGAGGTTTCCAAATTCATGCCCAAGTACTCATCACTTCTTGGGTCGTAATTACTATCTTGCTAGGTTCAGTTGTCATAGCTGTTCGGAATCCACAAACCATCCCGACCGACGGTCAGAATTTTTTTGAATATGTCCTTGAGTTTATTCGAGACTTGAGCAAAACTCAGATTGGAGAAGAATATGGTCCCTGGGTTCCCTTTATTGGAACTATGTTCCTTTTTATTTTTGTTTCGAATTGGTCGGGTGCTCTTTTACCTTGGAAAATTATAGAGTTACCCCATGGGGAATTAGCAGCGCCCACGAATGATATAAATACTACTGTTGCTTTAGCTTTACTCACGTCAGCGGCATATTTTTATGCTGGTCTTAGCAAAAAGGATTGAGCTATTTCGAGAAATATATTAAACCAACTCCAATCCTTTTACCAATTAACATCCTAGAAGATTTCACAAAACCATTATCGCTTAGCTTTCGACTTTTCGGGAATATATTGGCGGATGAATTAGTCGTTGTTGTTCTTGTTTCTTTAGTCCCCTAGTAATCCCTATACCGGTCATGTTTCTTGATTATTTACAAGCGGTATTCAAGCTCTTATTTTTGCAACATTAGCCGCAGCCTATATAGGTGAATCCATGGAGGGTCATCATTGAATTGACTCTTTTTGGAAATAGTATTTTTTTTTTTTGCAGCTTAGCTCAATTCATGCATGGTTCCAGATAATCTGCTTGGTTGCAAAAAAATAGTTAGAAATGCGTATGAATATATAGCCTAGAGTTGTAGGAGAGAGAATAGAATAGACTATATTATGGAATTTTCAAAGTATATATGCATTAAGGAGGGTGGAGTCAGGCTAGATCTATACTATAATATCCTTAATGTCTATAAGTGGAGTCCTCTTTTATGCAGGTTTCCACTTTAAGCAATGATTTTAGAATCCGATTCAATAGAAAATGAGAAAATATGCAAACAAAAGAAAGAAAACAAATGTATATATATAGGATATTATATTATATATTCCTAGGTTAGATTACATTATCTAATCCGATATATGGATATGGAATTCCCTTCTATGTAGTTCGGACAATTCACATTATCATTTCAATTTGATTTCAATTTGTACTTTTTAGTTACTTTACTTCTCCCCAATAGAGCTTAGAAGTAAGAATGAATCCACTAATTGCTGCTGCTTCTGTTATTGCTGCTGGATTGGCCGTAGGGCTTGCTTCTATTGGACCTGGAGTTGGTCAAGGTACTGCTGCAGGACAAGCTGTAGAAGGTATTGCGAGACAGCCAGAAGCAGAAGGTAAAATACGAGGTACTTTATTGCTTAGTCTAGCTTTTATGGAAGCTTTAACAATTTATGGACTAGTTGTGGCACTAGCGCTTTTATTTGCGAACCCTTTTGTTTAATCTTAAAAAAAAAATTCTTTCGATTTCGATTAGATACTTTTTTCTTTTTTTAGTAAATTGGTATTTGCTTCCACAATTCCAATTATATCAATACTTTATTTAATTTACTCCTATTTATTACTCCTGGAATTATCTATTTATCGGGACAGATAATACCCCATTCTAGGAAGGGCTGAGTTGAGTATTATTAATTTAGAAGATATGCTCACCTTCTTATTTCCCGTCCTTAGTTTAGGAAAGTGGAAAGTTTTTTCCTTTTATTTTAGGAATTTTGGGAACAGAACATTTCAACAAAGGAAGTCTTTCACCGGTCAAACAAGACGTAAGACTTAATCTAAAAGAAATTACTAGATTGAATCTATTTGCATTAAAAAAACCGATCAAAAAAGGGCGAGCGAAGTAAGTGATCGAAAAACTTTGTTCTTTGTTCGTCCTATCTATAAGAGGAGAGCATATGAAAAATGTAACCCATTCTTTCGTTTTTTTAGCTCACTGGCCATCCGCTGGCAGTTTCGGGCTTAATACCGATATTTTAGCAACAAATCTAATAAATCTAACTGTAGTGGTTGGTGTTTTGATTTTTTTTGGAAAGGGAGTGTGTGCGAGTTGTCTATTTCAAGAATAGATTGGATCTATCCGGCTGCACTTTATAATATTTTTTAGTATTTTTCGGATAAATAAGAAAAGGGTGCACGATCTCGACGAATTACTTCTGAATAAATTCAGAAATCATATGGAAGAACCATAGCATTTCGCGACTCATTGGTAAATCAACTTTGATTCTCTATAAACCAAGAATGTGAGACCATTAACACGGTTAAAGCTAAACTGCTTGAAGTCCAGGCAAAAAGAGGTACTCTTTCTACAACTATATTAGTATTAGTACCAATTTAAACGGGAAATAGCTAATGTAAAATTTATCTGATATAGAACACTCATATCGATAAAATGGTTTGAACTATTTACTAGAAAAAAAAGGGGGCACCCTGCCCTTTTTTAACCAATGCCGAATCGACGACCTATGTATAAAAAAGAGAAATTTTTTGGATTTGAAGAAAAAAAAAATAAAAAAGAATTCTATTAATTTTCATTTTCCATTTATTTAGTTAGTTTTTCTTAATGAAATTGAAATTATTAACTAGAGGGCAAATAAAAATAAAGAAACAACTTTGCTGACCATGATATATTTTTATCTAGGCGGAAGAGTCCTCTTAATATTTATCTAGTCTTATATAGGTTTCGGTATATTGAAATATAAACATAAAAAAGAAGATAGAGGATAGGCTCATTACTTAAAAAAAAGATATGGAAATAGCTATAGAAAAAAAAAAAGGAGCGTGAGAGCCAAATGAATCGAAAGATTCATGTTTGGTTCGGGAAGAGATCATAAAAGTTGTAAACTTACAAAATAATCTACTTTCATTAAAAGATTTATTAGATAATCGAAAACAGAGGATCTTGAGTACTATTCGAAATTCAGAAGAATTGCGTAGAGGGACCATTGAGCAACTCGAAAAAGCTCGGATTCGATTACAGAAAGTCGAACTAGAAGCGGATGAGTATCGAATGAATGGATACTCTGAGATAGAACGAGAAAAAGCAAATTTGATTAATGCTACTTCTATTAGTTTGGAACAATTGGAAAAGTCTAAAAACGAAACCCTTTATTTTGAAAAACAAAGGGCAATGAATCAGGTCCGACAGCGGGTTTTCCAACAGGCCGTACAAGGAGCTCTAGGAACTCTGAATAGTTGTTTGAATACCGAGTTACATTTCCGTACGATTCGTGCTAATATTGGCATTCTCGGGTCCCTGGAATGGAAGAAATAATTAAATTAATTAGGCCTTGAACTTCTACTTTCGTTTAGAATTTAGGCATTATTTTTCCCCTTGCTTCCGAAAAAAGAGTCAAGAAACACTAATGGCAACCCTTCGAGTCGACGAAATTCATAAAATTCTCCGCGAACGTATTGAACAATATAATAGGAAAGTAGGGATTGAGAATATAGGTCGCGTAGTTCAAGTGGGGGATGGGATTGCTCGTATTATAGGTCTTGGTGAAATAATGTCAGGTGAATTAGTCGAATTTGCAGAAGGTACTAGGGGTATTGCTCTGAATTTGGAATCCAAAAATGTTGGGATTGTATTAATGGGCGATGGGTTGATGATACAAGAGGGAAGTTTTGTAAAAGCAACAGGAAGAATTGCTCAGATACCCGTGAGTGAGGCTTACTTGGGTCGTGTTGTAAATGCTCTGGCTAAACCTATTGATGGGAAAGGCGAAATTATAGCTTCCGAATCTCGCTTAATTGAATCTCCTGCTCCAAGTATAATTTCCAGGCGTTCCGTATACGAACCTCTTCAAACAGGGCTTATTGCTATCGATTCGATGATCCCTATAGGGCGCGGTCAGCGAGAGTTAATTATTGGGGACAGACAGACTGGCAAAACAGCAGTAGCCACAGATACAATTCTCAATCAAAAAGGGCAAGGTGTAATATGTGTTTATGTAGCTATCGGTCAAAGAGCATCCTCCGTAGCTCAAGTAGTAACTACTTTCCATGAGGAGGGGGCCATGGAATACACTATTGTAGTAGCTGAAATGGCGGATTCACCTGCTACATTACAATACCTCGCTCCTTATACGGGAGCAGCCCTGGCTGAGTATTTTATGTACCGCGAACGGCATACTTTAATAATTTATGATGATCTCTCCAAACAGGCACAAGCTTATCGCCAAATGTCCCTTCTATTAAGAAGACCTCCCGGACGTGAGGCTTATCCAGGGGATGTTTTTTATTTGCATTCACGCCTTTTAGAAAGAGCCGCTAAATTAAATTCTCTTTTAGGCGAAGGAAGTATGACCGCTTTACCAATAGTTGAGACTCAATCTGGAGACGTTTCCGCCTATATTCCTACTAATGTAATCTCCATTACAGATGGACAAATATTCTTATCTGCGGATCTATTCAATGCCGGAATTCGACCCGCTATTAATGTGGGTATTTCTGTTTCCAGAGTAGGATCCGCGGCTCAAATTAAAGCCATGAAACAAGTAGCTGGCAAATCAAAATTGGAACTAGCGCAATTCGCAGAGTTACAAGCCTTTGCACAATTCGCCTCTGCTCTCGATAAAACAAGTCAGAATCAATTGGCAAGGGGTCGACGATTAAGGGAATTGCTTAAACAATCCCAGGCAAATCCTCTCCCAGTGGAAGAGCAGATAGCTACTATTTATACCGGAACAAGAGGATATCTTGATTCGTTAGAAATTGAACAGGTAAATAAATTTCTGGATGAGTTACGTAAACATCTAAAAGATACTAAACCTCAATTCCAAGAAATTATATCTTCTAGCAAGACATTCACCGAGCAAGCGGAAATCCTTTTGAAGGAAGCTATTCAGGAACAGCTGGAACGGTTTTCTCTTCAGTAACAAATAAATTTTGCATGTCTACTCTTGTTAGTAGAATAGGAATCGTTGAGAAAGCTTTTTCATTTGAATCATGCAAAAAAGTTTTCTTTGTTTTTAGTTTAGTATAGTTATTTAAAGAATAGATAGAAATAAGATTGCGTCCAATAGGATTTGAACCTATACCAAAGGTTTAGAAGACCTCTGTCCTATCCATTAGACAATGGACGCTTTTCTTTCATATTTTATTCTTTCTTTTATTTTTTTGCTTCTTCCGAGAAAAAACTGTTAGACCAAAACTCTTTTAGGAAATCAAAAAATCCAGATACAAATGCATGATGTATATATTATATCATGCATATATCATAAAGAAGGAGTATGGAGGCGGTAGTGGGAATCGAACCCGCAACCCCAAGGTTATGAGCCTTATGAGCTACCAAACTGCTCTATACTCTTAAACTAAAGAGGGGTAACTAGTGGATAAAAGAGGGTTGGATACGCCCCTCTACCAATATCTATACAAATAGAATAGTCCATTTATACAGAATGGTAAAGAGGGCTCCTCTATGATTATCAATTCCAGAAATCCATACAAATACGAAAGGGTATTTTATCCTTACCAACTGGATCTTGTTGCACCCGGTAACAAACATTCATAAACCATTTCTCGAAGTACGTGTCCGGATAGCCCAAAATGTCGATAGTTAGCTCTAGGTCTTCCGGTCAAAAAACAACGTCGATGAAGGCGTGTAGGTGCACTATTACGCGGTAGGGATTGCAATTTTTCTCGCATTTTCGTTTTTTCACTCAAACTCAAGGGAGAAACTTTGCTTCTTATCTTTTTTTTTAAAGATTGACGAATCAAATGATATTTCTGTTCTAATTTCTGCCGCTTCTTCTCCCTCTGAATCAAACTTTTTTTTGCCATAATGTGTCGTTGCTATTATTACCAAGTATACGGTTCTAATCCTAGATGGAAAAATAAATAGAAAAAGAAATCTAAAAAGGCAGATCCTCCCTCTCTATCAAGAGTAATGAACTAGGTGCTGATACAGTACAAAAAAACAAACTAAATTAACCAAACTTGCCTGATGTTGAGGCAATCAAGAAAGCTGCATAAGTGAATATATAACCCACGGAAAAGTGAGCTAATCCAACCAATCTTGCTTGCACAATGGAAAGAGCCACGGGCTTATCTCTCCAGCGAATTAAATTAGCTAAAGGTGTGCGTTCATGAGCCCATGCTAAAGTCTCAATTAATTCCTGCCAATACCCCCGCCAGGAAATTAAGAACATAAATCCAGTAGCCCAAACAAGATGTCCAAATAAGAACATCCACGCCCATACCGATAAACTATTCATCCCAAAAGGATTATATCCATTGATAAGTTGTGAAGAGTTTAACCATAGGTAATCTCTTAACCATCCCATCAAATAAGTGGAGGATTCATTAAATTGTGAAACGTTTGCCCTGCCATAATGTGATATGTTTCCAATGCCAATAAAAAGTAACCCACCCAATGGTATTTAACATCCAGAAAACTGCCAAATAAAATGCGTCCCAAGCAGAAATATCACAAGTACCGCCGCGCCCTGGGCCGTCACAAGGAAAACTATATCCAAAATCCTTTTTATCTGGCATTAATTTGGAACCGCGTGCATCTAAAGCGCCCTTTACTAAAATCAATGTAGTTGTATGCAAACCTAGAGCAATAGCATGATGAACCAAGAAATCCCCAGGTCCTATTGTTAAGAAAAGCGAATTACTATTCTCATTAACAGCATTCAACCATCCGGGCAACCATAGGCTTCGACCCGCATTGAAAGCGGGGCCATTCGTTGAAGATAAGAGTATATCGAACCCATATGTCGTCTTGCCATGAGCAGATTGTATCCATTGGGCAAATATAGGTTCGATCAAGATTTGCTTTTCTGGAGTACCAAAAGCAAGCATGACGTCGTTATGAACATAAAGGCCCAAGGTATGGAATCCTAGAAAGAGGCTAGCCCAACTTAAATGAGATATGATAGCTTCTTTATGGTCTAACATTCTTGCCAATACATTATCCTCATTCTGTTCCGGATTGTAATCCCTAATGAAAAAAATAGCTCCATGAGCAAAAGCCCCTGTCATGATGAACCCTGCAATATATTGGTGATGAGTATATAAAGCAGCTTGAGTAGTAAAGTCTTGTGCTATGAATGCATAAGGAGGTAAAGAGTACATATGTTGAGCTACTAAGGAAGTAATAACCCCTAAAGAAGCTAGAGCAAGACCTAACTGAAAATGAATCGAATTGTTGATTGTGTCATAAAGGCCCTTATGCCCACGCCCTAATCGACCCCCCGGAGGAGTATGCGCTTCTAAAAGATCTTTAATACTGTGCCCAATTCCGAAGTTAGTTCGATACATGTGACCGGCAATGAGAAAAATAAATGCAATAGCTAAATGATGGTGAGCCATATCGGTCAGCCACAAACTTTGTGTTTGTGGATGGAATCCCCCAAGAAGAGTTAGAATGGCAGTTCCCGCTCCTTGAGCGGTACCAAATAAATGATTACTCGAATCAGGGTTTTGGGCATAAAGATTCCATTGACCCGTCAAAAGGGGTCCCAACCCCTGGGGATAGGGTAATACATCTAAGAAATTATTCCATCGAACGTACTCCCCCCTGGATGCGGGAATAGCAACATGAACTAAATGTCCTGTCCAAGCCAAAGAACTTACCCCGAAAAGTCCTGACAAATGATGATTGAGACGAGATTCCGCGTTTTTGAACCACGAAAGGCTTGGTTTCCATTTGGGTTGTAGATGTAACCAACCCGCTATTAAGGACAGCGTAGAAAGAAATAATAGAAAAAGAGCTCCAGTATAAAGATCCTCATTGGTGCGTAATCCTATTGTATACCACCACTGATAAACTCCAGAATAAGCAATATTCACTGGACCAGCAGCACCTCCTCGAGTAAAGGCTTCCACAGCGGGTTGACCAAAATGAGGATCCCAAATCGCATGAGCAATAGGTCTTACGTGTAAAGGATCCTGTATCCATGATTCAAAATTTCCTTGCCAAGCTACATGAAACAGATTTCCGGACGTCCATAGAAAGATTATTGCTAATTGCCCAAAGTGAGAAGCAAAAATGTTCTGATAAAGACGTTCTTCAGTAATATCATCATGACTTTCGAAATCATGTGCGGTAGCAATACCAAACCAAATACGACGAGTAGTGGGGTCCTGAGCTAAGCCTTGGCTAAACCTGGGAAATCTTAATTCCATAATGCCTTTCAAATCCTCCTAGCCACTATCCTACTGCAATAATTCTCGCTAAGAAGAATGCCCATGTCGTGGCAATTCCACCCAGAAGGTAATGGGTTACTCCTACAGCGCGTCCTTGTATAATGCTCAAGGCTCTAGGCTGAGTAGCAGGAGCAACTTTTAATTTGTTATGAGCCCAAACGATAGATTCAATGAGTTCTTGCCAATAACCACGGCCGCTGAATAAAAACATTAAACTGAAGGCCCAGACAAAATGAGCACCTAAGAAAAAAAGACCATATGCAGATAATGAAGAACCATAAGACTGAATGACTTGCGATGCCTGTGCCCACAAGAAATCTCGAAGCCACCCATTAATCGTAATGGAACTCTGTGCAAAGTTTCCCCCTGTAATATGAGTTACCACCCCTTGATCACTTATAGTACCCCAAACATCCGACTGCATTTTCCAACTGAAATGGAAAATGACTACCGAAATTGCATTGTACATCCAGAATAAACCTAAGAAAACATGATCCCAGGCGGATACTTGACATGTTCCCCCTCGGCCAGGCCCATCGCAAGGAAAGCGAAAACCTAGATTTGCTTTATCGGGTATCAAACGGGAACTCCGAGCAAATAAAACACCTTTCAAAAGTATTAATACAGTCACATGTATGGTAAATGCATGAATGTGATGGACTAAAAAATCTGCGGTTCCTAATGGAATAGGTAACAAAGCCACTTTGCCACCTACTGCTACTAACTCGCCGCCTCCCCACGTTAAGCTAGTACTTGTTGTTGCACCAGGAGCTGTTACGCCAGGCGCAGTAGCATGGATATTTTGTACCCATTGAGCAAAGATAGGTTGTAATTGTATGGCAGTATCCGAAAACATATCTTGTGGACGGCCTAAAGCACTCATGGTATCATTATGAATGTACAAGCCAAAACTGTGAAAACCTAGAAATATACATACCCAGTTAAGGTGGGATATGATTGCATCGCGGTGTCTAAGGACGCGATCTAATAGATCGTTGTATCGAGTAGTTGGATCATAGTCTCTTACCATAAAAATTGCTGCATGTGCAGCAGCACCGACTATTAGAAATCCGCCAATCCACATGTGGTGTGTGAACAAGGAAAGTTGTGTACCATAGTCAGTAGCTAGGTATGGATAGGGAGGCATAGAATACATATGATGAGCTACAACAATGGTTGTAGAGCCTAGCATAGCTAGGTTAAGAGATAATTGAGCATGCCATGACGTTGTTAAGATTTCATAAAGACCCTTATGGCCTTGTCCTGTAAATGGGCCCTTGTGAGCCTCCAAAATATCTTTAAGTCCATGGCCAATACCCCAATTGGTCCTATACATATGACCTGCGATTAGGAAAAGAATAGCAATAGCTAAATGATGGTGCGCAATATCGGTCAGCCAGAGACCACCGGTTACTGGATCTAGTCCTCCGCGAAAAGTCAGAAATTCTGCGTATTTGGACCAATTTAAAGTGAAAAAAGGGGTTGCTCCTTCGGCAAAACTAGGATAAAGTTGAGCCAAAAGGTCCCGATTCAAGATAAATTCATGAGGAAGTGGTATCTCTTTAGGATCCACCCCAGCGTCAAGAAATTGGTTAATTGGTAAAGATACATGAATTTGGTGCCCCGCCCAAGAAAGAGACCCAAGTCCTAATAATCCCGCTAAGTGGTGATTCAACATGGATTCTACATCTTGGAACCAGGCCAATTTGGGAGCGGCTTTGTGATAATGGAACCAACCAGCAAAAAGCATTAACGCTGCAAAAATCAATGCACCAATTGCAGTACAATAGAGTTGTAATTCACTAGTTATTCCAGATGCTCGCCAAAGCTGAAAAAAACCAGAGGTTATTTGGATTCCTCGGAAACCCCCGCCTACATCACCATTCAATATTTCTTGCCCTACTATAGGCCAAACTACCTGAGCACTGGGTCCAATGTGAGTAGGATCACTTAGCCATGCTTCATAATTGGAAAAACGGGCGCCATGAAAGTACATGCCACTCAACCAAAGAAAGATAATGGAAAGTTGCCCGAAATGAGCACTAAAGACTTTCGAGAAATCTCCTCCAAATCACCAGTATGACTATCGAAATCGTGAGCATCAGCATGTAGGTTCCAGATCCAAGTGGTAGTATCAGGGCCCTTAGCTAGTGTTCTTGAGAAATGGCCGGGTCTGGCCCATTCCTCAAAAGATGTTTTTACAGGATCCCTATCCACAACAATTTTTACTTCTGGTTCCGGCGAACGAATAATCATTAAGTCCTCCTCTTTCCGGACAAGACATACAAAGAGACCCGCCAACTGTCTTTTTAGTGAATCTTTGAAAGATATATATTTTGAAAGATAGATTTTGAAAGATAGATTTTGAAAGATAGATATTGTGATTAGTTCTTTTCTTTACTATCTACCATCCTTCTATTTTTTTTTTAGTTATTCACTGGAGCAATTATATATTGAAGTCAATCCGAGGCAAGTGTTCGGGTCTATTATGACATAAAGATTAGGTGCCTAACGGACATTGTTTATCTTGAAAAACAAATATTTCTCGACGTAAGAAAAAAATCTTTTTTATTTTTAATTTAAGAAACTAGTGTATTTTTTTTGAGGGCATAAGCTCCTATCTATATCTACTTTCCTTGAGCATAATATAGGGTTTTTTATTTGATTCTAAATTCCAAGATAACTCATTAGAATTATTAATAAGATGGTCCTAATATATTAGCAATATTTAGATTGCCCCCTCTTTTTATTCACTTTATTACTTCTATTCTAGACCCTATCCCTATGGTTTATTCTTATGAAATATCATATAAAATAGAAGGTATAAGAAATGGATATAATGAAATTCTTGATTCGATCTTACGACCTAATTTATTTGATTAATGGATCAACAACCAAACCACCCATTTTATGAAAAAGAAGGAGCATGGTCTTATTCAAATTCAAAGCGCTTCGTAATCTTCAACCAGTTCTGTGCTTCAATATAATTTCCCGGAGTAAGCGCTATAGCTTGTTTCCAATATTCAGCAGCTTGATCAAACCAAGCTTCCGCAATTTCCGAATCACCCTGTAGAATGGCCTGTTCTCCTCGGTCGGAATAGGAAGTTCCTTCCCTTAGAACCGTACTTGAGAGTTTCCTACCTCATACGGCTCAGAAATTGCTATCTGAATTTCCCCTATCTTAACTGAATTCGATTTATCAAAAATCGATCCAATTTGTTCTTGGGTTAAGCAGAAGAAATTAATTACCTAAGTTTCAAACCCTAATTTTTATCAATAATCAGTTTGATCTTTTTTCCCACCTTCAGAAGAATGAAGCATAGATAGATATAGAGCCTTCGTTCAAATTTTCTGAGAGGTAACTATCCCGGTTTCATATATGAAATCTCTATAGAATCCTTGAAAAAGACTTTTTTCCATAAGAAAGAAAAAAGAACTTACTATCTTTGGGATCTGATACTACACCGCTGCTTAATCCCTTAGTGGATCGGCTCTATTACATAAGCGGATTCCTAAATTTTGCCCCATATCATGGGATAAGTAAGCAGTTTTTTTTAGTTGTATCGACCCAGTCGCTCACTAATTGATCTTTACGGTGCTTTCTCTATCAATTTGAGAAACTTTATCCATAGAGTAGTAGTATAGGCCATACTTTCTTCGTTTTTTGATTCTCGTGAAGTGTCCTTCCTTCCTACAGCTGATAGGGAAAAATCGTTGTTTTTACGATCCCTATGTAGAAAGCCCTTTTTTTCTAGTATTTACTAGAAAATTTGATCCTCTCTTTTTTTTTTTTCTTTCTATAGTGGAGATAGTCGCACGTAATGACAGATCACGGCCATATTATTAAAAGCTTGCGGTAAGAAGGGGTTTCGTTCTAGTGCCCGGAAATAATATTCCAAAGCCTTTGTATGCTCTCCATTGCTTGTGTGTATAAGGCCTATGTTATAGAGTATATAACTTCGATCATAGGGATCGATTTCTAGTCGCGTAGCTTCATAATAATTTTGCAAAGCTTCCGCATAATTTCCTTCGGATTGAGCCAACATCCGTTACGGTCGTTCATTCTATTCAAAAAATCTCCGTTCCAAAACCGTACTTGAGGTTTTCATCTCATACGGCTCCTCCCTTCTGTACATAATAGTACTAAGCGAAATAATCTATAGAATCAAAATAGAATTAGTCCCGTCTCATTATGAACCGAAAGGGGCTGGTATTTTTCCAAGAAATCTCTAGCCAACCTTCCCACAAGAGGTTTTTCTTAACACCAATGAATTCTATTAATGCTAGAGGAAAACGATAGCTCCAATAATTTCTTTGTTCTCAACGCCTCCTATTTAGAGGAATTAGCTACTTCAACGATCTTTGATGGTTATAGGGGTATCCAAAGTACAAACCTGATGGTTGTTTGTTATCCCAACCATTCTTCCCAGCCCTGATACCGATCAGGAAAGGGGTAATTTCTAACAAAGTTTTTCTCTTGTTGATTCCTATTTCTAGGTGTAGTGCTTTTCTCCCCTATGCTGCCTACGGATACTAATAGAGTAGGATTGGCCTGTAATCCATACCATACCATATCCTGTAGGTGTAACCTTTCGCTCAATACTCAAATCTACAATTGAAGTATCTGAAGCCGCATCAATCGAGGATACACGACGGAAGGAATTGTTAGTTCGCCTCACCTTCCCGAAGCGTGGGTTTGTTTGCTTTACAAATTTGGTTCTCTCTATGCCAACCCCCCTCTCTTTTTCGTAAGACTGAGGTATAGGTAGGGCTAAAAAAAAGCAAAAAAAAGAGTCAAATCGCACCATCTCTATAATAAGTAAATGCCTTTTTTTCTCCTGAGGTTGTCGGAATTATTCGCAATAAAATATTGGCTACAATTGAGGAGGTCTTATCAATGAAATTTCCATTTCCACGGGATCTAGGCATAATTCCCAACCCATTCTATATAGAATTGTTTTCATTCCTTCACAAAATAACATAAAAACAAACACATTCGATTCTTATAATTATAAATAGATTGATCCATATGCTCTACTCTAAATCCATATGCTTTAAATGGATAAGAGAGATATGGATTTTCCGCTCAGCTCAAATTGTATCCTTTTCCTTCTGCTTGGACACGAAGAGATATGAAATATTTGACTAAGACTGGATTTCATTCCACTTTCCTATTTCTGAACAACAACTTATGTTATCAACTATTTCGTGTTTTCAAAGTTATTAATTGTCTCATACCCTATTTTTGATTTCGATAGTATGGTGTAGCGTATCTTATGCAAACGGAATTCTAAGGTTTCTTTATTTTATTATGCAATAAGAAGAATTCTTCCATTTTCTTTTTCTTTAGTTGCGGGAAAACCCAAATTAAAACTTTTATTTTATAGCGAGCGCAATTTCTAGTAAAAAATCCTGTATCCTTCCACTTAGATCAAAAGGAATTTTTCCAATAGAACTATGGAACCCCCGAGTGGTTGCGGTTGTACCTGTACTGCAGGAATAAGAAAACTCGCTATTCACTCAGTTTATTTTCCATAATAAGTTATGTAGGAGAGATGGCCGAGCGGTTCAAGGCGTAGCATTGGAACTGCTATGTAGACTTTTGTTTACCGAGGGTTCGAATCCCTCTCTTTCCGTTTTTCTTAATTCATCAACGTTAAGGATCACAATGTATCAAATCAAATAACAATTTTTTCCAGCAATAATATAATATCTTATATTATCTTATTTTGATTTAATAGAAATTAGAAATTCTCTATAGCAAATTACTGTGGTATGTAAAATACACATAGAGGAAAAAAGAAAAAAGGATCCTAATCCTAGGGTTAATCAATTTTAGCTAGTTGATGGGAAAATACAAATTAATGGTAATGGTCTTAGGGCGATTTAGTTCGGGGAAAGGGGAAGGGGAAGAAAATTCTATGAACCTTTCCTTTTTTCGTTAAGTTCAAGTCTGACGAGAGTAATATTCTACAACTAACAACTCATTTATTTTGAGACCGACCCACTTCCTATCTAGGATTTTATTTACTAGTCCTTTATATTCCAACGTGTCAATCGCCAAATGCTTTGGCAATTTCCCCGGGTCCGATGAAGCAATATAATTTTGAACCAGACCTTTTGATCTTTGGTTATCTTTCGTAGTAATAATATCTCGGGGTTTGCAACGAAAACTTGGTATATTGACTATACGACCATTAACTAAAATATGTCTATGGTTGACTAATTGGCGGGCCCCAGGAATGGTTGAAGCCATACCCAATCGAAAAAGGATATTATCCAAACGCATTTCAAGTAATTGTAGTAAAACCTGGCCTGTTGACCTTTTTGCTTTTCCAGCGATATGTACATATCTAAGTAATTGTCGTTCTGTCAGACCATAATGAAAACGCAATTTCTGTTTTTCTTGAAGACGAATACGATATTGCTCCTTTTTCCCAGAATTGAATTTTTTTTTAAGATTACTTCCGGATTTAGGTGTTTTTCTAGTGAGTCCTGGTAAAGCTCCCAGACGGCGTATTTTTTTTAAACGAGGTCCTCGATAACGGGACATGAAGACTCCTTTTTTTATTTTATTGAAATTTCATTTTACACAATTAATTTCATTGTATTTACATTACAGAATACATCGAAATTAAAACTGAATTAAACTACAGGATAAACAGAGTAAAATCAACTAAAGTACCCCAAAAAATGGAATTTCATCAAAATCTTTTTTTTTTGTATATATATTATTTATTTTATTGTTTTGTATCTAGCAAAATTGTAAGGTAAAAAACATAAAAGATCCTGGATTCTCCATTTAATTCGGAAAAAAAGAGATTCTTGTTCGTAGAACATCGATAGAGAAAAAAAAGCCGACTATCGGATTTGAACCGATGACCCTCGCATTACAAATGCGATGCTCTAACCTCTGAGCTAAGTGGGCTTACATAACGGAAATAGTGTAACAAATAGAAATAGGTATAGTATAGGAAATCCGTAAAATCTCAGATATTAGTTATTAATCTTAGCTATTAACTAGTTCTAAATTTGAAGTTATACTTATAAAAATAAAAAAATACTAAAACTTCTTAAAGATAAAGTTAGCTTGATATGCTTAACTATAGGATATTAAAAAATAAAATTATAGAATTTATTGGTATTTTCATTCGATCATTATAGACTTTATTATTTGTTAATAATTTGAGGATTAATATTTCACTAAGGGGAACATAGAGTCAGAGTAAATAAAATTGCTAATTCTGATTAGAAAAAAAGAATAAATATCAAGCGTTATAGTATAATTTTGAATACTATAAAAAAGTAAGACGGGAGGTGGGGGAGATAAAAACTTTTGGATATATTGATTCGGATTGAATTGCAAATACATCAAGGATAGAATCAATTCAATTCTGAATTGCAATAAGCAAGCGAGGTCTCTCAAATAGAGTCGAACTGAACTGCTAGACTACGTTGAGTGATGAACTCAATGATTCAAAAAAAAAACTAAGAGATGGATGAAATTACACAAGGAATCCTGGTCTCAAAGAAGAGGGAAATGGGGATATGGCGAAATCGGTAGACGCTACGGACTTGATTGTATTGAGCCTTGGTATGGAAACCTGCTAAGTGGTAACTTCCAAATTCAGAGAAACCCTGGAATTAAAAAAGGGCAATCCTGAGCCAAATCCGTGTTTTGAGAAAACAAGGGGTTCTCGAACTAGAATACAAAGGAAAAGGATAGGTGCAGAGACTCAATGGAAGCTGTTCTAACGAATCGAGTTAATTACGTTGTGTTGTTAGTGGAATTCCTTCTAGTTCTAAATTAGAGAAAGAGGGGTTTTATACCTTATACATTTAATAAACACGTATAGATACTGACATAGCAAACGATTAATCACAGAACTCATATTATATTCTAATTATAATATAGGTTCTTTATCTTTTTTAAAAATGAAATTAGAAATGATAATGATTATGAAATAAAAAACTCATATCATAATTTTTTTTTTTCATTATTGTGAATCCACTCCAATCGAATATTGAATAATCAAATTCTTCAATTAAAATTCAAAGTTTTCGAGATCTTTAAAAAAGTGGATTAATCGGACGAGGACAAAGAGAGAGTCCCATTCTACATGTCAATACTGACAACAATGAAATTTCTAGTAAAAGGAAAATCCGTCGACTTTATAAGTTGTGAGGGTTCAAGTCCCTCTATCCCCAAATCCTCTTTTATTCCCTAACTATACTATATTATTATTATTTATCCTCTTTTTTTTTTTCTTTTTATCAATGCACTTTTTTTTCTTTTTATCAATGCAATGGGTTTAAGATTCATTAGCTTTCTCATTCTACTCTTTCACAAAGGAATGCGAAGAGAACTCAATGGATCTTATCCTATTCATTGAATAGATTTCTTTTTTATTAGAGTATCGGCAAGAAATCTTGGTTATTCACTCTATTTTTAAGTTTTATTTAAGTAAACCATGCACAATGCATAGGACTACCCCCCCCATTTTCAAATTTAAAATTTGAAATACTTTAATTAATTTTTAGTCCTTTTAATTGACATAGATACAAATACTCTACTAGGATGATGCACAAGAAAAGGTCAGGATAGCTCAGTTGGTAGAGCAGAGGACTGAAAATCCTCGTGTCACCAGTTCAAATCTGGTTCCTGGCAGAGAAAAAAAAAAAAAAGATCCACCGAATAGGTATTGATCCAAATACCTCGAGATGGATTGTGATACATATTCATTAATAATATTTATTCATCTAAGTGGATAAATCTATAATATAAATATAGAGGCACTTCTTTTTCTTTTTAAAGAAGTTTTAAAATATATCTTTTCTTTATGATAAAGAAGGGGGTGAGATTCCCCTTTATTTTTTTGCGTTTCTTAATTTTGTATTCCGCTATTCCGACGAATATTTTTTTAGTCTTGCTTATCTTTATCTTATCTTATTTTCCTAGTTGTGCTAAGTAATGTGCGCGGTACAAAGTTCCTGGTAGAGAACTTCTTTGAGTCATCCTATTTTTCTGTTCATATGAAGGAAATTAATATGCGATTTTCAAAATAGGGGAATCCAAATGAAACCCTTTTTTTGCTCAGTCTATCTGGAATGCTTTTGTATAATTAGGAATTAATTATAAATAGGTATTCCGTTTCATCTAGGAAAAGAACCTAAAAATATTCCTTGACTTGAATAAAATCTGGAGTTGTGTTGTATAAGTGAGCATGAATTTCTTATCATTCAATGAGCATCTTGTATTTCATAAAAATTGGGGGTTATATAATCCTTACGTAAGGGCCAGCCTATCCAACTTTCAGGCATTAGGATACGTTTAAGGCGCGGATGATTATCATAAGAGATTCCCACCATATCATAAGATTCGCGTTCTTGAAAATCGGCACTTCTCCAAATCCAGAAGACAGACGGAATTCTAGGATTATCCTTTTGGGCAAAGACTTTTATGCAGACTTCTTCTGGATTATCTATACCATATTGTATTCTCGTAAGATGATACACGCTAGCTAAAGATCCACCGGGTGCTACATCATAAGCACATTGGGAGCGTAAATAATTGTAACCATATACATATAAAATGACAGCAATGGAATCCCAATCCCCTGCTTTTATTTGTAAAGTCTCTATTCCTCGGTGATCAAAGCCCAAAGATCTATGAACCACCTCATGTTTGACTAGCCAATTAGATAACCAACCCTGCTGCATTGTCTTCATCTCTCCCTCTTTGTATAAATATTTCACATTTCGGATGCAAGTTTGAAAGATTGCCCTGCTTTTTATTTTTCTACACAAAAGAGCCCCTCTCCTAATTCACTAATTTGTAGGAAGGTACTGAACTTTTGGATTTGAAAAAAGTTTCAGAAGATATATCTAATGTAGATGGTGATTGATAGAGCAATTCTTGCTCATAAGTTCCTGTATGAGTACTGCGCCTAACATAAAGCTTGTGACTGGTAGTAAAACATCTATTTTTATTTTGAGATAGAGTTTGATCCTCAACTATTTCTCGCGATATCTTCTTACGAAGTTTTGTTAGGGCATCTATAACTGCCTCCGGTTTAGGTGGGCAGCCCGGCAAGTAGACATCCACAGGAATTAACTTATCAACTCCCCGAACAGTACTATAGGAATCCGTACTGAACATTCCCCCTGTAATAGTACAGGCTCCCATAGCAATGACGTATTTTGGTTCAGGCATTTGCTCGTATAATCTCACTAAAGAGGGAGCCATTTTCATTGTTACCGTACCGGCTGTTAAAATTAGGTCTGCTTGCCTAGGACTTGATCTTGGTACCAATCCATAACGATCAAAGTCGAATCGTGAGCCTATTAATGAAGCAAATTCAATGAAACAACAACTGGTACCGTATAGAAGGGGCCATAAACTGGAGAGTCTTGACCAATTCGAAAGATCATTTGGTGTAGTTGAAATAACAGAATTGGAACTTGTTTGGTCAAGTAAGGGAAACTCAATCAAATTCATAACTGTCTCAATAGAATCTTTTCCTTCTTTTTTTTTGTCTAAATATTCAGTTAAGACCATTCCAAGGCTCCTTTTCGCCATGCATAAACTAAACCAACAACTAAGATAAGCACGAAAATCAAAGCTTCGATAAAAACGGATACACCCAATACGTCGAAACTCATTGCCCAAGGGTATAGAAAGACGGTTTCCACATCAAAAACAACAAAAACGAGCGCAAACATATAATAGCGTATTCGGAATTGTACCCAAGCCCCTCCCATGGGTTCTATACCCGATTCATAACTAGAAAGCTTCTCTGGTCCTTCACTAACCGGGGCTAAAAGTCCTGAAATCGAAAATGCCAAAATAGGAATAAGGCTTGCTATTATTAGAAATGTCCAAAAAATATCATATTCGTGAAGCAGAAACATAATGTACTCCCATTAATGTGGAATAGGCGGAACTTAAATTAGTCAATTCAATTCAGCATTGTCAATTTATCCAGAACTTCTCTCTTTTCCTCGGTGAAACAAGAATCTTTTTTGTTCAAACAAAAGCGCTTAGTTTAAGTTTAGCCTTTGTTTCCTCTGTGCTGCATCTTCTTTAAAGATTCATCCAATGGAATCCCAACTCCCTTTCTTTTGGATTTCCATTCTATTTAGATATGGTGTATGTAGATCTAATTCTTATATAAAGAAAACTTTCTCGTTTCACTTTGTCTCGCTTTCTCTAGAATCTCTAGAAAAAAGAATAGCTCTATCCTTTATTTAATATTTAATAATAAAATAATAAGAGACTATTAAATAAAAATGAGAATACTACTAAATTAGAACCTAATTAAGATAGTAGGACTAATCTATGCAGTATAATTAATGAGAAGTAATACTATAAAATAAAAATAAAGAACTCTATTTCAGAACTATGAGACAGAATATTCTGTTTTCTTATTTACTCTTTACTTTATTTTTTCTATTTAAAGTTGATCAATTTACATAATGTATCTATAAACAAAGTAATAAATATACTTAAAACAAAGTAGGAATTCGCAAAATGGATAAAATCATTGCAGTTATTATAGGGAAGTCTAGAGATATCCTATTTGAAGGAGGACGGGATTCAAATCAGGGAAAGGATCCTTTCTTCTATTGATTTGATAGAAATTCGTTTTTCTTTT